>NC_057803.1:16025597-16325597 GCF_018294505.1 Triticum aestivum
CTCCATCAACAAACAACACTTGGACTAATAAATAAATAGTATATGGTAGAGACACATTTCATTGGCACACTATCTTATCATGTGCGACAAATAAACCCAAAGCATAAGATAAAATTCTATGTGATTAATGAGCACAAACAGAATCATTTCCTTTTTTTCAGAACAACAAAAGGTGCGTGGGACCTTTCATGAAGAATCTAAAGTGCGTCTTGGGTAGTCACTGTGGTAAGCAATTACAAACCATTATAAACAGTACAAGTAAGTCCTGTGTAACTTTAGCAAATCCATCCCCCACAAAAAAATTACTAATCCGTAAAAAAACTACAAGAGAGTGATTCTTTTGGTGTTGCGAATTTGTTCTCTATTTTTTAAGTTGGTGATCTTCACTTCATGAAAAGAGATGAAAAATTATATTTTTGTCTCTCAGCTACCTACCAAGTATGCTCTTTGCCCCTGGATTCTAAAATAAGAAAAACTTTCCATTTGACTTCTAAAACCGGATATGTTAGCTGACAAACTCCACGCAAAGCTGGTTTGGCCAATAATATGGCAGTGATTTCACACACGTGGCAACCCAGTTAACACAAAGGCCCCCAAGAAACCATAGCAACAGAATGTAGAAATATAGTTTCAAAAGAATTTATAGCTTCATAAAAGAAATAACACAATTTTGATCAATGTTTTTACTATTTATGTGACAAATTAGAAAATATATGATGCATGAAATTTACTTCTCAAAACCTAAACAAAGGTAAGATAGAATTAATAAGACCATAGATGATTAGAGCATGGACATAGGTCGATTGAAATGTTGCTTGCTACTATATGATAAAAAATTAGTAGTAACATGGGCGTTTAAATAAATTCCAAACATACATATATTGATTGTTGTTTTAAAGACACTAGAGGGGCCCCATGTTCTAATTTCACCTCGGGTCTCTAAGATATCAGAAGTCGCCCTACGATAGAGACGTGGCGATCCCGGAGGTGGTGACGGTTCAGATAGAATTTCCTATTGTCGTAGATTGTCGTGCTACCGCATAGAGCCGGTGAGCTGAGTGGCAAACTGGGCCGGCCCATTAAGTGTTATACCAATCCCAATTTCGAAGAAGGTCCCATTTTCATTTTTCCAAGTTTTAAGAATCTTCTAGGAGGTTCCTGGCCAGCTTTCTGCTTTCTTTTCTCCTTTTTTTTTTCTTTACTAGCTTTCCGGTCTTTTATTTTACGTTTTCTCTTTTTATGTTTTTCAAAGTAATGTTAGAATTTTCAATTTTTTGTGCTTTTAAAAAATGTTTGGAATCTAAAAAAAGGTTTAAAACAACATTTTTTTCTTATTTTTTAAAAAATCATAATTTAGAAAATTGTTTGATTTATAATAAAATATACTCGAAATGTTCAAAAAATATTCACATTTTTATAAAAAATACTTGCGCGTTCAAAAGTTCTTTATTTCTTCAAAAAATCTGAATTTTAAAAAATCTCTTTTAAAATAAAATATACTCCAAATTTTTAGAAATGTTCAGAAAAATAAATAAATATTTGGACTTTAAAAAGTTGTTCATTTTATTCAAAAATATCATAATTTCAAAAATTGTTTGATTTTTAAATAAAATGTACTCGAAACTTAAAAAATGTTCTGAATTATTCACATTTAAAAAATTTATTTGGAATTTCAATAGTTGTTCATGTCTTTTGGAAAACCTGAATTTCAAAAATATTTGCTTTTTCCAAAAAAAAGGTTTACGAATCTAAATTATTTTTTGCATTTTATAAAAATCTTTAAAAAACATATTTTGTAAAAATGTTCAGAATTTGAAAAGTTGGTGGATGCAGATCCCGACCAGGTGTGGTGGTGCCGGGAGCGGCGGCTGGGATTTGTTACGGTGGCCGGGGCGCGCGTGGTGGCTCTTGTTGACGCCAACTTGTCTCGGAGGAAGGCGGCCTCTTTGTGGTGTTGGTGGCGTCATGGCCAGGATTTGCGCTGGTTCCTTGCTGGTGGTCGGAGCAGGGGCTCGCACAAGGGAGCACCATGGTGGGCGTGCGCATTCGCGTGGCAGATTCAGCGCGCCGGTTTCTGCCCTGTGTGGCCCCAGGTTGCAGCAGCAGCATGGAGTGCCAGCGGAGCTTGGATGTTGTTCAGGATGGATGGGTGCGGGCGAGGTGGTTTCCGCGACCGTGCAGGTGATGGTTGGTGGTCAGGTTGCTATCCACCGTGCGAGGGCGATGTACCGCGATGGTCTGGACACGGTGGCGAGGTGTTGCGACAGTGGCAGTGTGACTCCAACAATTTGGCCAATCAATTAATGGGGGTGGGAGAGGTGCGGTGGTTCGGATGAAAATCCTGCTTGTTCCGGAGCTGGCGGCGACGGCGCCTGTGGGTGTCGTTTTCCTCTTTGGAGGCGTCGTCGAGTGTGTCGGCATCTCCCCTCCTTGATCGGATTGTGGTCTTTAGGCGAAAGCTTTGTCCGATGTAGGACCGGCGATGGCGGCGGTGTGGCGTCGTTACTCTGTTGAGAGCATCGCTTGTGGATACCTGGCCTTGTTTCTGTCTGTGGTTCTCCGGTGCTTGCCGCTGCCCGAGTCGATCTTCATCGGCACTATGTATGCAGCTGCCACTATGTATGCAGCTGCCGGTGATTCCAAGACAATGGCTTTCTCAGGGCTGACCGAGTCCCGCTATCCACTCGCCGTCTCCTCTTAGGCATTCAAGGGTGGTAGTGCGTTGGCAAGGGAAATCCGGTTGGATATGTTGCTCTTTGAGGCTACCGGTTTTTATGTGGCGCGGCTAGTTGATTGGCTTAGGCAGGCTCTTTTCTGTTGTGTTTGTACTCGTCACGATGGAGTGTGGAGTTTAAACTGCACTTGTTGTTCGCAGCAAGTTGTAGTATCTTGTAATTGTTTTCTGCCTTCTATAAAAATATGGTACGCTTTGGCGTACTCTCGAAAGAAAAAAAACATCATCATGAACAAGCATAGAAGCAAGAACAGGATACAAGTAACCAAGCAAAACCCAACCGCGAAATGGACATGAATGAATACATGGAACACTTGAACGACGACGGAAGGAGAAGCTATAGCATCCTTGCTCCTCCTGACTATCCCGGCGTGGGTGATCCACGCCAGAGAATAGTTATCAGCTCGCCGCCCTGGGCGACTGCCGCAGAGTGCCCGTCCAGGTGATCCAAGGGAGGGGCGACGTACATTATTAACTCCAGTCAAAAATTTGACAGGGTCTTTCATGTGATTGGACTTGCTGCATTCTGCTGGTCCCATGAAAATTTCGTAACAAAGTAATGTTTTGCTAAGAAGCCGGAAGGCTCAACCCCGCTTGGCCTTGAGGATATATACATGACACGTCTCGTATTGCATCTGCTGGAAAACACCTCCGCACCATCGAAGCTGAAGAAACTCGGATAGGATTGGCTGACTTAGGGTCACTGACATGTGGGGCCGCAAAACCAGATGGCTCACGTGTCAGTGACTTTAAGTCACCTAACATCATGTCAACCAATCTAAACCCGCGGAAATTAGGGATGAGGATGGCTCTACATGAGATGATGACTCGATGCTTGAAGGGGTGATGTTTGCTTAGGGCATGCGTTCTTTTTCGCCCCTTTCCCCCTAGATGGGTAACTTGTTTTGGTGTCTCTTTAAAAAAACTACTTTGTGGGAGCTCTTGTTATTGCGTGCGTCGTGTTCTACAGGCATTTTAGATGGGTAGTGTTCGTGGTGTTTCCTATTGATTGAACTACCTATTAGGTTGGTTTATTTTGTATTTGGCTGGACATTGTTCCGTTATGCAATATTGAAAGACGGCTCCCACCTGGGAGGAGTATTGATTTTTTTTCTAGGGTCTCTCATTAACTTGCCAACCCTTCTCGAGTCTTACCATCATTCTTGAGCACTTCATGCTCCAACTTCCTAGCCAACGGGTCAACAAGCTGCCGAAACTCTGCCTTCGGGATCAACAATGGAGGAGCTGTCGGGGGGGTAGTGCCCCCCTGACTTGTACACAAATCCGGTGTTGGGCCGGGTCGATGACACCAAATTGCAATGATCAGCGAGAATACATTTTCTGTCCTTCTTGATAGCGGCATACAAGGTGTTGCACCATTTATCATCATCATGAAGTAGCTGAGGCAAGTTGATCACGAGGTGCGCGCAAGCATGTCATGGGAATTGCTATAATCTTGTTAATTTGATCCCCTTCTAATTGTGGTTCTTGCGGGTGCCTCGCATCAATGATTATCGTGGCTATGTGGAACACAAGCAAGGTATCAGCTATGCCATTGCCACTGGAACATTGCACTGCCAGAGCAAGTCGTTGGCGATCAACGTTGTACACTGCAAAGATATCACCGAACTACTGAGTCTTCCATACATGTTTCACATTTTGTCGGTTATGGTGGCCTTGACCGCTCCAAGCACCTTGACGTTCTTCATTTTCCCTGACAAGTAAGATGGAGGAGATACCTAAGAAGAACCATTAAAGTAGTTTTTTTCTTTATGAGAGCACAAGACCAATCCACCAATGGTTTCATCTGATTGCATTTGCATTGCAATAAACATCCAATCCAATTAATTTCACATGGTAGGGGATTTATGCCAGGATGCCTCATTTAAATAATGGAAAACTATAGATAATTTGATCCATTCTGAATAGATGAATTAAATAATATGCCGCGCCTCAACAAGAATTACTATTGCAGCAAGTGAAAACTGACACCAGATCAAACAACAAACTTGCAAATCCTCGTAGATGTGGAGCATTGTTAGCCCCGCTTGTAAGAGCATCTCCAGCCACGCCACCAACAGGGCCCCCAGGCGATTTTTCGGCCACCGATGCCAAAAAATCGGCCCATTCGTGTCCCCAAAGGCCCTTTTTTCGCCGGCTCGGGCCGAAATTGGCGCCGCCGAACACAGTCGAACCCGGCGGGCTTGGGGGCGCCGGTCGAATCGTTTTTCGCGCGAAAATCGGCGGGCCCTCCTTGGCAACGACTCAGCTCTTCTCGTCGCTTCGTCGTCCTCATCGCCTCGGTTCCCGTAGCGGAATCAATGCCAAAGCTGCCGCGCGCTGCCGCGCCGGTCAGCCTCCTTCATTGATGCCTCACGGGCGGCGCAGTGAAGATGGTGAAAGATCGTGGATGTCGCCTAGAGGGGGGGTGAATAGGCGCTTTAAAATAATTATGGTTTAGCCTTGAACAAATGCAGAATAAACCTAGCAGTTAATTTGTCAAGCACAAAACCTACAACAACTAGGCTCACCTATGTGCACCAACAACTTATGCTAACCAAGATAAACTACTAGGTGATAGCAAGATATATGACAAGAAACAATATGGCTATCACAAAGTAAAGTGCATAAGTAAAGAGCTCCGGTAAGAGATAACCAAGGCACGCGGAGACAACGATGTATCCCGAAGTTCACACCCTTGCGGATGCTAATCTTCGTTTGGAGCGGTGTGGAGGCAAAATGCTCCCCAAGAAGCCACTAGGGCCACCGTAATCTCCTCACGCCCTCGCACAATGCAAGATGTCGTGATTCCACTAAGGGACCCTTGAGGGCGGTCACCGAACCCGTACAAATTGGCAACCCATGGGGGCGGTCACCGATACCCATCAAATTGCTCGGGGCGATCTCCACAACCTAATTGGAGACCCCGACGCTTGCCCGGAGCTTTGCACCACAATGATTGAGCTCCGAACACCACCAACCGTCTAGGGCGCCCAAGCACCCAAGCGGAATAAGCTCAAGGGTACCAAGCACCCAAGAATAATAAGCTTCTCAACTTGTAACTTCCACGTATCACCGTGGAGAACTCAAACCGATGCACCAAATGCAATGGCAAGGGCACATGGAGTGCCCAAGTCCTTCTCTCCCAAATCCCACCAAAGCAACTAATGCTAGGGAGGAAAGTGAGAGGAAGAACAAGATGGAGAACACCAAGAACTCCAAGATCTAGATCCAAGGGGTTCCCCTCACATAGAGGAGAAAGTGATTGGTGGAAATGTGGATCTAGATCTCCTCTCTCTTTTCCCTCAAAAACTAGCAAGAATCCATGGAGGGATTGAGAGTTAGCAAGCTCGAAGAAGGTCAACAATGGGGGAAAAACATGAGCTCAAAGGATTAAGGTTCATTGGGGAAGAAGACCCCCTTTTATAGGTGGGGAAAAATCCAATTGTTATGCTCACAGCCCGCACAGAGCGGTACTACCGCTCCAAGGAGCGGTACTACCGCTAGTAACCCTTTGAAAAACAACACCGAGGAGGAAAAAGGCCAGTAGAACCGCCGGAGCGGTACTAGCGCTCGTCCTCACGGTACTACCGCAAATGGTAGCGGTACTACTGCTTGCGAGCGGTATAAAAAAAATACTTCCGTGCCTACCTCCGCTGAGCAAAACACGAGATTTTGGTCCGGAGCGGTACTACCGCATAGGAGCCACGGTAGTACTGCTCTGGAGCGGTACTACCGCTCAGGAGCCGCGGTAGTACCGCTCTAGAGTGGTAGTAAAAAATTACATCCGCTCTAGCCACGGTAGTACCGCTGCAGCCTTTACCAAAACAGCCACAACTTCTGCAAACGGACTCCGAATTCAACGAAACCAAGTTTTTTGGAAAGCTAACGACATGGGCTAACACAATCTTGAGAGAAATAACAATAAAAAGAAAATTATAAAAGGCCCATAATAAAATGGTGAGAACCCTTCCTCGAATAATACCGGTAAAACCTCCAACACCGAAAACATCATAGAAGATGCATGCGAACTCCGTTTTCGATGAACTCAATCTTGTCATCAAGATGACCATAAGCTCTAAGACTCACAAAGAGAACCAAACAAGAACCAAGAAAGATGATGTAAGGATGCAATGGTTTGATCTCTCTATGAATGATACGATCAAGCTACTCATCGAGAGCCCCCCTTGATAGTATGGCAATCAATTCTATAACCCGGTCTCCCAACTACCATCATGAGACCGGTAAAATAGAAAACCTATAAAGGGCAAACCTTTGCCTTGCATATGGTCCACTTAAGCTAGATGGTTATGATCTTGACTCCCTCAAGTTGGACCACCTTTCTTGATTGCGTTGGCTCGATGAAGACTAGTTGATTGCTCCCCCATACTCCACTATGGGTGAGCCACTCTTCCGCACATCTTCCAAAGTCCATTGTCCCCACAATGGACGGCAAGCTTCAAGAATTTGATCTCTTCGTGATGCTTCACTTGAATTTGCACACCGCAACCTAAACCCACAAAGAACTCTCACAAAGATCATGGGTTAGTACACAAAGCGTAGTTGACAATGCTTACCATACAATGGGATCGCTTGATCCCTCTCGGTACATCTTCTACGCTTTGTGTGTTGATTAACTTGATTCACTCTTTTTACTTAGTCTTGATCAACCTCTCACAAGACCAGTCTTTAGGTAATTCCTTGAATAGCACCTTGGTCATCACAAACTCTCCTTGAAACCAACAAATGTACTCCAAGAAAAGCCTATGGACAAAACCTTCAAATATAACTCAAGGCAACCATTAGTCCATAGAGATTGTCATCAATTACCAAACATGGGGGAACCGCATGTTCTTTCAATCTCCCCCATTTTGGTAATTGATGACAATCACTTTCAAGAGAGTTTATACAAGGAATTATGCATCACCATGGAATGCAACAACCAATAATGCATGCGTATGAGATGCAAATGCTTATGAACAAAACCAAAGTAAGGAGAAAACTCTGAAGACTTCTCCACAAAACTCTTTGAAACTTCTCCCCCATTGGCATCGATTGCCAAAATGGGCGAAAATCTTAGAAGGCCAATATAGATTGAGTTCCTCCATAAATTGTGTATTTCTCAAAAGAGAGTGGCATGCCATACACAAATCCAAAGGTAACACTTGGAGGAAGACCAACTATATTGAGGCACCAAGATTGCTAAAGGAAGATATGTCACAAAGACATAACTGACAGAGACACAAGCAATCAAGCGATCAAAAGATACCAATTGAAGCAAGCTATCAAAATATACCAATTGAACCAACTAGACCAATGATCCTACGTGCCACAAGAATAAAGGATATTACGATATGAGAAAAGTAGTGTTCTAAAGAAACTAGAGAAGCTCCCCATGATTTGTGCCCACAAGAATTTTTGTATTTGGATACACAGTACACAAAATAGGATCATAGCTCCCCCAAAATCAATAGAAACTTACACCAAGTGCAAGTGAGCATATAGGAAACTAAGCCTAGTACTTGCAACAAACACATGGTTGAGCAACAAGTAAAAGAGGCAACTTAAGAACGGGCTCAACCAAAATGATGTGTGTGAGTCAAGGCAATGCACTTGAGAAGACTAATGTACGGATGAGCATTAAGCATCAATAAAGTCTTGAAAGAATGAGGCACACGGTGCAAGGCCTATCATTCCCACACACAACTAGCAAACGGGTTCACAAGCTTACTAATAAACATATAAATAACCTATGCTTGTGACAACCCGTGGTGAAGATAGAAGATGAAAGCCTCATCAAGACGAGGGATACCAATTAAGATGGCAAAAGCCTCATAAATATAAGCATGAGGAAAATAATCTTCACCACACAAGAGTGCATCAAGATGAAACGATAGAAGACACGCACTCAAGGCAAAATCTTTCACGGAGCCACCAAAGAAATAGCATAAGAAAGACAAGGTGGACGTGAAAGAAAGGATATCAACTAGATATGCAACTTCTCTCAAGTGTATAAGATTCTGGGTAGACGAAATCATGATGATATATATCTACAAAGAAGGATGTACAGCCGAAATAGTTACAACACGAGGAACAAGATATCCAAAGGGAGGTCATACATATACGAATAAGATATTTTCTTGGAAGCATAGCACATGGCTAGATATGGTCTTATTGTATATAAATGAAGTCCACACACGAACAACAAAGACATCACAACTAGCAACAAGAGATCATTGTTGGGATGCTTTGAGAAAGGAAACAAGTATCACAAGAATGAATGAATAACATGCCATGATACAACCTACACAAGGTTGATGCAAGAAATGTGTGCATGAATAATATGAAGATACTTGTTACCGTGTTAACATTGGAAGGATGTAGTAGATACCAATTGAAGGTAGATAGTAGTTCATTGATCATCCTAGCTCAACTCCAATAAGCACATGATGACAACACCTTCCTTGTGAGTGAGCCGAGCATCCAATGTATCTCCAATTGTTCCTAGAACAACAACACAAACAAAATGGTACCCAAACTCATTGGGACCAAAGAGTTAGAGAACCAACAATACATAGGACAAACTCCACATAAAAATGTGCATATAGATATGAAAATGAATTTCATGCACATCTCATACAATTTGAGACTTGGTGGAGTTTCCCCGATATATTGGGTCAAAGAAAGAAAGCATGCCAAAGATACTACACGAAGTTAATATCCATGCTCAAGACTTTCAAGAACCGATACCAAATGACAAAGAAATACCAAGTGAAGAAAAGATACCAAATGAATAAATCATCACTTGGAGGATATCAAAGATACATCAAGGAATGAGATATCCATTGATACCCACTAAATAAAAGATATCAAACCCCCAAAAGAGAGGATGGTTCCAAACAAACCAAGCTCTCTACAAAGTTTCATGATGGCACAAAGTACCCAAAAGAAATGACTTGCCTTCCACCAACACACACTTGATAAGGATCACAAGATGAGTGTTTTATAGAAAATAGGATAGATCCCCCAAGACTAGTGCATTATAGAGAAATTGCATTTGAATACAAAATGCACAAGGTGGGATCACCACTTTCACTATATCTAGAAAACACTAGACAAGATCAAGAAATAAACAAGATCCACAAGTGGTATGGAAGACAAAGGGAGTTGATACAATCCTTGGCAAGAGAAAAGGCAAATAAAAAGCAAAAGCCAATGTAAAGATGATCAATAAATTCTACCACAAAAGTGAGTACCAATTGTCAAAAGACAAGCAGTAAATGGAAATAATTCCCGGTGGTAGATAGCAAGGATATCCAACATCATCTTTACACCAAACACAACCAAATTGCAACTTGTAGAGCTAACATGCCACCTAGGAACAAGATAAGTTACAATATCAATTCTAGGTGACAATATCTCAAATGTACACATTTTTAGGCTTGTAATATGCACATAGCACATTACTCCCCCATAATGTGATACCAATAAAAACTTAACAAGAGGCAATAAGAGGATCCAACAAGAGATAATTAATGGACTATTTAGAATTTGAATTTCTCATGAGAAGACGTACCACATAGCAACTAGATAATCTCGTAATATCAATACTAGATGGTATTCCTCATGTACACACATTTATAGGATTGTGAGGTGCACAAAGCACATCACTCCCCCATAATGGGATATTCCATTAATCTCTCACGAGAGCCAACCAAGATACAAACAAGAAGCATAAAGGCTCTACGCACGACACACACGTACATGATGTGCAAACCAACACACACATACTTGATTGCTCAAGACAATCAAGTTGGAAGCACAACATATACAAGCACATGCAAGGAACGAAACCAAACATGCAAAGGGGCAAGTAACTTTCAATGTAAACAATTTAAGCACGAGTTACCGCAAGGAGGAACATTGGATATATGATAGAAACTTGATAATCCGAATGAGTTGGCTTGAGACAATAGGAATGATGAAGTCCCCTTAATTCTTCATAATGTAGCCAAGTCTCCAATGCCCTCCAACATCACCAATTGATCACGTTTGAGCTTGTTGGTCCCCAACCAAGTTGGGTCCTAAGAGGTTAGTCACAATAGGCTTGGCTACCCAAATGGTTCTTTGCTTCAAACCACTTTGAGTACCAACAAACTTGGCAACCACATTGCCAACCTTATCCTTCCCAAGAGAATAGACACCATCAATAATAATTGGGTTGGATAAGTTACCACTAGTGCATGAAGAAGCGAGGTGACCTTTCTCACGACATAGGTAGCAACGTCTACTCTTCACTTTCTTCTCACTTGATTTCTCAACTTGAGAAGCATTAGCTTGAGTCTTCTTGGGAAGAGGCCTTTCTTCAACTTGAGGATGAGCATGAGAATGCACTTGTAGCCGCTTCCCTTGTTGCTTGTCACTAATGGCCTTCTTCTTCAATGGGCAAGATCTAACATGCTGCCCTTCAATTTTGCACTTGAAGCAAATAATCTTGTCCGAACTCTTGACTTGTTTTTGGCCCTTCTTCTTGATCATCTTGGACTTCTTCTTCTTATTGTAGTTGAATCCAAGTCCACCTTTGTCATTGGGGGATTTTTGCACACTCAAGATATTGTTGAGTGTGGATTTCCCTTCATGACTCTTTTCCAAGTCTTTCTTCAAAGAAGTGACTTGGGCCTTGAGCTCTTTGATTTCCTCTACATGGTTAGTTTCAATACAAATACTAGGAAGTATAAGCTTCATCGTTAGAGCAACAAGGCAAGGAAAGCAATTCATCACAAGATGTACCAATGTTATGCATGGATGAATCGCAAGGACTAGCACAAGGCAATATAGCATTTTGAATAAAAGTAGTGCTAGTATCCACATGAGGCTCACTAGATGTTACCTTAGCAAGCATGGACTCATGAGCTAACTTTAGCATAGTATGGGATACTAGAAGATCATCATGAGAGCTTGTGAGCTTTACATGATTTTCTTCCAACATACCATAATTGCTAGATAGCAACTCAAGTTGAGCCCTTAGCTCAACATTCTCCTTCAAAATGGATGCTTCACAAGAGATAGAGTTAGTAGCACAAGCATCATCATGAACAACAAGAGGAGAGGACACCTTGGCAAGCTCTTTTGAATACGAAGCTTTAAGTTGAGCATGAGACTCGGTGAGTTTGATGAGCTCACTCTTAATGACCCTTGAGCCATTTTCGAGGTGCTCATAGTCCTCAAGGAGTTTAGCATGTGCAACTTCAAGCTACTCATTTTTAATTTCAAAACCATTGGCCACCTCAAGAGCTCTATCACGAGATTCCCTCACTCTAGATAATTCTAGAGCAAAAGTCTCCTCAAGAGATTCCTTGGTGGTTTGTTCAAGTTCGAGAGCTTGGGAGAGGTCCGCGATCTCATTAGCGTAATCACGCTCATGACCTTCCATTTTATCAATGGTGACCTCATGCTCCTCAAGATGAGATTCCAACTCATCAATATATTTCTTGCCCTCAATGGCAATGTACATGATTTCCATGAAGTTGGAACGAGCAATTTTATTTTTATTAAGAGCTTTAAAAACCATTTCCCCCTTAATTTTTAAGGAGGCTACATTATCATTATCTTCATCATTATCCTCATCATCATTAGCATCAACATCATCATCAAGAGACATATTGGGTTTCAAAGTAGGAGATACCTTTGAAGCCTTATCCATAAGGCAAAAAGCAATAGATGATAATGTAGGATCCCTTGAAGCACCATTTAAAACCACATCTTGTTCCATGGAGTGTTGGGTTTCCTCTACATTGTTAGCACCACAACTCGAGGAAATACAAGCATTTTTATCATGGCAACAAGATATAGCAAGCATATCATCATGAGATTTAGTCAAACAATTTCTACAAGATATGCACGGACTATCAACACAAGCATGTGAAACATGTATGGTACTCGAAGTGTTAAAGTCCAAAGAAGAAGCATTGCAATAAGATAGTGATGAAGGATCATCCACAATAAGCATATTGTCATCATTGCAATGACCAACACTACTCACCATATCATTAGCTTGTGGCAAACCACATGTAGGTGAAGTAGAAGAAGTTGAGAAGACTATACGGCCGGATGTGGAGGGAGAACAATCATCCCCACAAAACTTGGACACGCCATATTTATCTTGAAGCTTTGTCCACAACTCATGAGCATCCTGGAATAGCATGAGTTGAAACATAACTACATTGCTCAAAGCATCGAAAAGCACATTAGAAGCTTAAGCATTGAGATAAGAGTTTTTCTCGTCCTCTAAAGATAATCTTTAGGGATCCTTTGGAGGAGAAAAACCCATATCTACAATTCGCTCTAAATTTGGGTCCATGACCCTAAAGAGATTAAGCATGCAAATTACCCAAACATCAAAATTTGTGCCATCGAAACTAAGAGTGTCAGAGAATCCTAATCCTCTAGTCGACATCTTTACTCTCTAGGAGGTTAAGCCTGACAAAGAGAGACGAGGCTCTGATACCAATTGAAAGATTGTGGATGTTGCCTAGAGAGGGGGTGAATAGACGTTCTAAAATAATTACGGTTTAGGCTTGAACAAATGCGGAATAAACCTAGCGATTAATTTGTCAAGCGCAAAACCTACAACAACTAGGCTCACCTATGTGCACCAACAACCTATGCTAAGCAAGATAAACTACTAGGTGATAGCAAGATATATGACAAGAAACAATATGGCTATCACAAAGTAAAGTGCATAAGTAAAGAGCTCAGGTAAGAGATAACTGAGGCACGCGGAGACGATGATGTATCCCGAAGTTCACACCCTTGCGGATGCTAATCTCCGTTTGGAGCGGTGTGGAGGCACAATGCTCCCCAAGAAGCCACTAGGGCCACCGTAATCTCCTCACGCCCTCGCACAATGCAAGATGACGTGATTCCACTAAGGGACCCTTGAGGGCGGTCACCGAACCTGTACAAATTGGCAACCCTTGGGGGCGGTCACCGGTACCCGTCAAATTTCTCAGGGTGATCTCCACAACCTAATCACTACAAAAAAATACACATCCGTGACATTTTGGACCGAACGAAAAAAATTTATGTCATACATATGACACTTCTATGACGATAATTGTGACAAAACCCGGTATCATCATAGATGTGGTGGGCTCCTACTTCTATGACAAAAAATCATGACAGAAAATGGGCTTTTCATCCTGGGCGGGCCGGAGACGCAGCTGCATGACATTCTTTGGGCCGTCCATGACGGAAAAAACCGTGGTAGAAGCGAGGGCGAGGAAAATTTCGGGGAGTTCCCAGTTACGGTGGGAGGTCGGGGGCCGAGCGATGCGCGCTTCTCTCGTACACGTACGTGCGTGTGTGCGAGGCGTTGGCTCTAACTGAACCCGAGTGAAGCATTGGGCTCTAACTGAACCCGAGCAATTGCACTGCAGGCTACGCGTTACTGAACCCGAGCGATCGATCGATGGCTGTTAACTGAACTCGATCGAGCGATTCCTTCGCTACTGCTGCTAACTGAAGCCGGTCGATGCTGCCTCTGGATGAACAGTGAGCATTGCGGGGGGGGTTGGATGAATAGTTCCCGATGGGGGTGGATGAACAGGACCCCGTGGTGTTGCCTCTGGATGAACAGGACCCCGATCGATCGAGCCTGTTGGGGCTAGATGAATAGGACCCCGTGGAGGGCTGGATGAACAGGACCACCCCATGGAGGGCCAGATGAACAGTAGACGGTGGAGGGCAGGATGAACAGTAGCCTGTGGAGGGGTGGTTGAACAGGAGCCCGTGGAGAGGGCTGGTTGAACAGTAGCCGGTGGAGTAGCGCGCGGTGGAGGCTGGATGAACAGGAGCCCGTGGATGAACAGTCGCAAGTGGAGGCTGGAGGAGGTCGACGATGGATGAACAGTAGCTCGTGGAGGCTGGAGGGGGTCGATGGTGGAGATGAACAGTATCCTGTGGAGTCCCGTTTTGCGGTACGCCACACCCCTCCCGATGAACAGGACCCCCGTTTCGACCGTAGCGCTCCAACACAAGTCTGTTTCCTCCGTTTTACGGTACGCCACACCCCTCCCGATGAACAGGACCCCCGTTTCGACCGTAGGAGGTCCGTTTCCTCCGTTTTGCGGTACGCCAGACCCCTCCCGATCAACAGGACCCCGTTCCGAACGTAGGAGGTCAGTTTCCTCCGTTGTGCGGTACGCCGGGCCTCGTTTCCATCGCCTGTTCCGTCCAAGCCCTCCCGATGAACATGACTACGCATTCTGTTCCGACCCAGCCGGTTGGCTCCCATGCGTTCCGTGGCCTCCCGATGAACACGACGCATTCCGTTGTCTCCCCATGAACACGACGCATTCCGTTGCCTCCCCATGAACACGACGCATTCCAGTGCCTCCCCATGAACACGACGACGACGCTGTTTCTCCGTTCCGACCTAGCCATGTACACGAGCCCTCGCCGTATGTATGCGCGAGTAGGCGTTCGAGACCTCGCCCGTATGTACACATACGTGGCCGTATTTTCTTTCTTGCACCCTGGCCGTTGTACGTACGTGTACATGCTACGTGCGCGCCTCTACTACGACACGTGCGCGCCTCTACATCGATCAGTATGTACGTACACGTTCGCGACTAGAATGACAATGCTACGTACGCTTCGACCAGGTGGGTCCCGACTGTCAGGCACTTCCTTGCCTGCGAAGATGTAGCTGGTGGGTCCCAACAGTCAGGGGGCGAATCGTTTTTTTTTGCCCGAATGCACTTCCTTCCATGCGAAGATGTAGCTGGTGGGTCCCAGCAGTCAGGGGGAAACGTTTTTTTCGTGAAATACAGTGGCCCGTCCGGTGGGTCCCAGCTGTCAGGTGGAGGAATCATTATTTTCCGCGTAATAAGGAGGCACTTCTTTGTTGCGGCCGTGGACCCAGCTGTCAGCCTCTCCACGTACAGTCCACGTCCGATGGAAGTCGTTCCTTGACCACGTTAACCACGCCGCGCCGAGAGCACCAGGGCGGTGGACAACGGCGAGGCCTAGGAAGGGGACGACACGGAGGCAGGGAAGACTCGGCAGTTGTTTCCCACGCGGAGGGGAGTACGACTGTACGAGGGTTTACTGGTTCGTCTGCCATCGTCGGAGAATAACAGCAGGTGTGGGTGAGTAGAGGGATGGCTAGGCCAGCGATGGGAGTACGGTAGGGCGGTGAGGCCTGCGCGGCAGCACAGCCGGCCGCGAGGAGGGAGCAGGCAGTCCTGCCGGCGCTTGTTTGAGCGGCTGGAGCAGGAAGAGCAGAGATTGAAGAAGCACGATGACCGTTGGATGGACATCCAGTAGTCAGTGCTTGTGCGTCAATCTTTTTTTAGGAAAGCCTCAAATCTGTGGAAAACAGCATACAGCCCATCTGCCATTATTTTTAATAATTTACAGCTCATTTGCTAATTCTTAAGATTTTTTTGGAGCCCATATTCTTTTTGTTAGCATTACAGCCCATATTGTGGCAACGGTTAAAAAATTATACGAAATTTTGCATATTTTGGTCCGAACTGTTTTTAATCCCGACTCACATTCAAACTAATTTTAAAAATAAATGTATATCTCTCCCTAATAATAAAGCACGGATTGAGTCTCCGGGTTCACCGTCGTGGTGTTTTTGCAAAAACATCCCTAGCTTTTTCTTAAATCAACCCGCAATCCTTCTGTAAGTCAATCCGAACTGGTTCAGGAAACAGAAAAGAGAGAAGAAAAAACACCGCACCCCCGCCCATCCGCCGCGCGCCGCCACCACCGTCCCCTGTCGCCCACCGCCGCGCGCCGCCACCACCGTCCTATGTCGCCCACCGCCGCAAGCTCGAGGCGTGCTCCTCCTCCTTCTCAACTGCCGCGCCGCTCCAGCCCCACACACGCACCTTCTCGACCCCTACCCTCCGCGCCGCTCCCGCCTCCCCTTTCCTCCATCCGCTTCCACCGCAGCCCCAACTCCACTTCCATCGACGTTTCCGCCTTCGCCGCCGTGGGTCCCCTCCTTCCCCGCCTCCTCTCTCCCTCCCCTTCCACCTCCTTCTCATCTCCTTCCCCCTCCCCGTCAGCCCCCCGTCCTGCCCTCCCACCGTGGCCATCGAACTGCCGTGCGGGATGGTCCTGGGCTCGCGGGTCACGGTGGTGGCCCGGCCAAGGAAAAAGGATGGGGCGGCATCGGCGTCATAGTTCATGGTGGAGCTGCTGGGCACCAAGGCTGTGAAGGGGAAGGAGCGTCCCAGGATACTGCACTTCAACCCCAGGATCAGGGGCGATTCATCAAGCTCAACACCTGTGCGCATGTAGTGGGCGCTGGGCGTCATGGCCCGACGACAACAGGGGTGAGCTTTGATTGCAGAGTCTAAATTTTGCCATGAATTTCCAGGTTCTACATGCAAATTGAATTTGCTTGCCACTTATCTGAATTTTAAGATGTTGGTTTCGACCTTTTAGTTGAAGGTGAGCTTAAGTGTGAGAAATGGACTCGGGATGATGGCGCCAAGTCAGTGGATCAATCATCAAACGTAAAATGTCTGCTCGACGGCTTGATCGGCAGGCCGGAGAGGGACAAGGCGTATGTTGTTGTTAATCTGTTGATTTGGGATGTCCTGTTCTAGGGTATGACCAACAAAGCATGTCCTTTTTGCTTATTCACCTGAGCATTTTGTTTCTTTGTTATTTTATGTTTTGTTTACTCTATGTTGAACAATTATCTAGAAGCATCTGTTTGTATGTTTTCATCAGATTTTCAGAGAAGAAACACGTGTACATGTTTGTCAGATTTTTTGGGGAAAGAAGCCTATAGAGTACACAATGATTTGGGATTTTGGATGTTTCCCATGGTCATGCACGAATTTAGTTATTGAGCAACTAACCATTCCATCATCTAAGCATCTCAGCCACCCGGTTGCTTATTTCATTCATGAGGTGACCAGTGTGGCTAAGGCAAATGCAGGTAAATCAAAATTCTATATTGAACATGTGGTACCTCCATCGTAAAAGAAAGCTAGCCAGCGGGGCATCAGACGGGCCTGCTCAGCTAGCTTTAGATTTTGTTCTGCATCAAGATTACAGATTTATAATTCTAGGTTAACCAATTCCAATGCAAGTGGCATGTATTTCTATATTTCTCTGTCCATCGTAAGGAGTACAAACTGTAAAAATTCCCACATTATCTCAAACATCTTGGTGTATGTCTATGGTCTCTTTGTATAGCTCTGAGGTTGATCTGATTTCCCTATAGGCTCAAAAAATAAAGTACTGTAATATGTCCTAAATCATATTTATATCACTTTGTAAGAGCAGCTGACAGGGGTGCATGCCTTGCTTGAATGCACACAAAATCATGTTAATATAATTTTTTGCCTAAGCAAAATGTTTGATCTATTTCTTACTGTGTACAAGCTTATTCTATATTACTTTGAAGAAAATAGAAACTTTTATAATCATCATCTTTTATGTAGGGGTGATCCATTATTAAATCTACAAGTTCGTAGTAGATAATCATATCATTGTGTTGTTTGAAGACCGACTTGCTCTTTTGACTGGCAAAATGTTGATACTGACTAGAGGGCAAAAATTGAGTTGATCGCTACTTCTTTACTTAATTAATTAGTCTTATTCTGGGTGAATTTTTATTGTCATCCTACACAAATTATGCAGGAGTAAGAGGGCAGAAATTGAGTTGATCACTACTTCTTTGCTTAATTAATTAGTCTTATTCTTGGTGAATTTTTATTGTCATCCTACACAAATTATGCAGGGGTAAGAGTACCAATTGTTTTATGGGAATGCTGAGTGCATACTTCTGCAGTACTAAATATTGTTTATTACCCCAAATTGCTTTGTCAGAGGTATAACTTATTCTCGGATACTCTATTATGTGGGGCCAAGCCGCAACATATCTTGAAAATTCTAGCTCGACATATCTTTGTGTGACTCATGTCCACATGTGCTAAGTTGTTTTGAGTATAATCTTAAACAGGTGGAAGCGGAATTATTGTGTATGTTTTCTAGGTACATAACATATACACTTCAAAGCACCCTTTGTTTATTTGAAGAGTTTTGTAGCTTCTTTTCTATCTTTCAAAATTGCAGCTTTTCTTAGTTAGTGTCACTGAATTACTGAAAAGTAATTAACTTGTGCATTCTGAATACTGAAGGTGATGGTTCTAGGCATAAAGGCTGCTCGGCTTTGACTGAACTTGCTCATAGGGGGTTCTGATCCCGTTAACCAAGGTACATAATATAATAAATATTGTTCTGGCACCAACTTGCATCGTGGGAACGAAGATTATTTGATTATAATCATAGACTATGCAGGATGATTATTTACGCTCCTAAATTTTCTTCCTCTTTCATAGTGGCAGGTAAACAACTCCATTAGTTTGGATGCTTTACCAGCTAGAAGGACTTCACAGAATTTTGCCAACATCACTGATGAAGATATAATTTTTCTTATTTGTTTTTAGACAAGAAAGAACCATAAAGAATCTTAATCCTTGTACTGTAGTAGTACCCGCAGTAGAGCAAACCCCTATCTCTAACTGAAGATGGAAATGAACGGTTGTTTTTGTTGTAGGTTACTCCAAGAACAAGTGCATCATCAAACTAGGTGTTGTATAGTATCCGTTCATAATCTGGTTGTTTGTCTATCTTGCAAAACACAAGTGTGTGGGCAGAGCACAGTTGGAATTTTAAAGCCATTTATATTGTCCTGCAAAACTATAATTTTGAAGAAAGGTATATTACGTTATGTCACGCACATGGACATTGTTATTGCAACGTCACTAATTTAATTTATTGGGTTAGGGCGTTTGGTTTTTTTCTCCCGTTGCAACGCATGGGCTCTTTTGCTAGTCAATATAAAATCCAACAAATTCTCCACGCATAAAAATTAATGTAATTTAAAATCTTGAAATGAAAAAAAAAAGATATTTGAAACTAATGGCCGGTTTGATGTGTTTTAAAAATGTACAACCCATTTCTCATTACTGATGGGTCATTTTCTCGGCCAGCCGAATGAAAGCTCTCCTCGTCTTGAAAGATTTGCAGCCCAATAGGCCTGACAAAGCGACTTACTTGGCAAATCACAAAAAAACTGGGCTGTGGCCGTGGACCCAGCTGTCAGCCTCTCCACGTACAGTACTCTTCCGATGAAAGTCATTTCTTGACCACGTTGACCACGCCGCGCGGAGAGCACCACGGCGGTGGACGACGGCGAGGCCTAGGAAGGGGACGACGCGGAAGTGGAAGCCCGCGCAGAGAGGACTACGAGAGTTCACTGGTTCGGCTGCGGTGTGAGGCTGCCGTTGCCGCAGGGCCTGGCCAGCGGTGGGAATAGTAGGGGGCGGTGAGGCCTCTGCGGCAGCACAGCCGGCCACGGGAAGCAGGAGCATGCGGCACGACCGGCGCTGCTTTGGGCGGCTGGAGCAAGAAGACCACAGGTTGAAGAAGCACTACGGCCGTTGGATGGACATCGTACGGTCACTGGAGCTAGAATCGTTCATATTGACTAAGTTGACAAAGACCTTCGTCCCCGTCAACTTAGTAGGCCCACGAGTCAGCCTCCCAGCAAGGTGGGTCCCAGCTAGCCGGGGGAGTATTCATTTTTTTGTGCGTAATAAGGGGGCACTTCCGGTGGGTCCGAGCTGACAGTGGGGGGACGTTTTTTTCGCGAAATACGGTGGCCCGTCCGGTGGGTCCCAATAGTCAGGGGGAAATGATTTTTTCGCAAAATACTGGTGGCCCGTCCGGTGGGTCCCCGCTGTCAGGTGGAGGAATAATTATTTTGCTCGTAATAAGGAGGCACTTCCTTGCTGCGGTCGTGGACCCAGCTGCCAGCCTCTCCACGTACAGTCCACGTCCGATGGAAGCCGTTCCTTGACCACGTTGACCACGCCGCGCCGAGAGCACCAGGGCGGTGGACGGCGGCGAGGCCTAGGAAGGGGACGACGCGGAGCCGGGGAAGACACGGCAGTAGATGCCCACGCGTAGAGGAGTACGAGGATTCACTGGTTCGCTGCGGTGTGAGGCTGCCGTCGCCACAGAATAACAGGGGTGTGGGTGAGTAGAGGGATGGCCTGGCCAACGATGGGAGTAGTAGGGGGCGGTGAGGCCTCCGCCGCATCGCAGCCGGCCACGGGAGGTAGGAGCACGAGGCACGACCAGCGCTGGTTTGGGCGGCAGGAGCAAGAAGACCAGAGGTTGAAGAAGCACTACGATCGTTGGATGGACATCGTACGGTCACTGGAGCTAGAATCATGCATATTGACTAAGTTAACAAAGCCCTCCGTCCCCGTCAACTTAGTACGCCCACAAGTTAGCCTGCCACTAAGGTGGGTCCCAGCTAGCAGGGGGTATTCATTTTTTTGTGCGTAATAAGGAGGCACTTCCGGTGGGTCCGAGCTGACAGCAGGGGGAACGTTTTTTCGCGAAATACGGTGGCCCGTCCGGTGGGTCCCAGCAGTCAGGGGGAAACGATTTTTTTCGCAAAATACTGGTGGCCCGTCTGGTGGGTCCCCACTGTCAGGTGGAGAAATAATTATTTTGCTCGTAATAAGGAGGCACTTCCTTGCTGCGGTCGTGGACCCAGCTGCCAGCCTCTCCACGTACAGTCCACGTCCGATGGAAGCCGTTCCTTGACCACGTTGACCACGCCGCGCCGAGAGCACCAGGGCAGTGGACGACAGCGAGGCCTAGGAAGGGGACGACGCAGAGCCGGGGAAGACGCGGTAGTGGATGCCCACGAGGAGAGGAGTACGAGGGTTCACTGGTTCGGCTGCGCTGATGTGGCCACAGAATAACAGGGGGTGTGGGTGAGTGGAGTGGAGGGATGGCCTGGCCAGCGGTGGGAGTAGTATGGGGGCGATGAGGCCTCCGCGGCAGCATAGCCGGCCACGGGAGGCAGGAGCAGGTGGCACGACCGGCGCTGCTTTGGGCGGCTGGAGCAAGAAGACCAGAGGTTGAAGAAGCACTACGGCCATTGGATGGACATCGTACGGTCAGTCGAGCTAGAATCGTGCATATTGACTAAGTTGACAAAGCCCTTCATCCCCATCAACTTAGTAGGCCCACTATACTGGGTCCCAGCTAGCAGGGGGAGTATTCATTTTTTTGTGCGTAATAAGGAGGCACTTCCTTGCGTGCGAAGATATAGATGGTGGGTCCGAGCTGTCAGCGGCGGTAACATTTTTTCGCGAAATACAAAGGCCGTTTCGGTGGGTCCCAGATGTCAGGTGGAGGAAATCATTATTTTGCGCGTAATAAGGAGGCATTTCCTTGCGTGCGGCCGTGGACCCAGCTGTCAGCCTCTCCACGTACAGTCCACTTCAGATGCATGTCGGTCGTTGACCACGCCACGCCGAGAGCACCAGGGCGGTAGACGACGGCGAGGCCTAGGAAGGGAACGACACGGAGGCAAGGAAGACTCGGCCGTTGTTTTTGTTTCCCACGCGGAGGGGAGTACGACTGTATGAGGGTTTACTGGTTCGTCTGCCATCGCCGGAGAATACAGCAGGTGTGGGTGAGTAGAGGGATGGCTAGGCCAGCGATGGGAGTACGATGGGGCGGTGAGGCCTGCGCGGCAGCACAGCCGGCCGCGGGGAGGAGGGAGCAGGTAGTCCCGCCGACGCTTGTTTGAGCGGCTGGAGCAGGAAGAGCAGAGATTAAAGAAGCACGACGGCCGTTGGATGGACAGCCAACAGTATACAGGCCATCTGTGGAAAGCCTCAAATTTGTGGAAAACAGCATAGAGCCCATCTGCCATTATTTTAAATAATTTACAGCCCATTTGCTAATTCTTACGGGTTTTTTGGAGCCCATATTCTTTATGTTAGCATTACAGCCCATATTGTGGCCACAGTTAAAAAATTATACGAAATTTTGCATATGTCGGTGCGGTCTGAACTGTTTTTAATCCCAAAATTTCGAGTCACATTCAGACTGATTTTAAAAATAAATGTATATCAATATAAAATTCAATAAATTGTCCACGCATAAAAATCAATGCAATTTAAAATCTCAAAATGAAAAAAGGATATTTGAAAATAATTGCCAGTTTGATGTATTTTAAAAATGTACAGCCCATTTCTCATTACTGATAGGCCATTTTCTTGGCCAGGCGAATGAAGCTCTCCTCGTCTTGAAAGATTTGCAGCCCAGTCGGCCTGATAAAGCGACTAACTTGACAAATCACAAAAGAACTGGGCTAGCCATTTTAAGAAAGAAAAAAAACTACTGGGCTGGTCTGTGGTAAACATAAAAGAAAAGGCTGTCTAGACAGGCCAGAGTGTCCCGCACAGCCCAGTTGACACCCTGCTTCCGTCTCAAAAACAAATTAGATAAATGCCACTCCAATTATGGAGATTCATAAAAATGTCACTGCAATTTCCAAACTTTGAAAAATGCCACTGCAATTTTTGCAAACTTTGAAAAACGCCACTGCAGTTTGCAAACTTTGAAAAACGCCACTCCAGACTTCGAAAAATGCCACTAGAAATGGCATGAAATGGCATTTTTCAAAGTTTGGAAATTGCAGTGGCATTTCTCGGATACACCAGATTTGGAGTGGCATTTATCAAATTAACCCAAAACAAAAATAACTGGGCGAGCTGCTGGGTCCCTGGTGTCAGCCGCTCGTTGTGCAATTCTCTCGTTTATTGACTACGTTGACAATGGCATGGGACCCAGATGTCAGAAATCCACTAGGAGGAGCCATTTTTTTATTGGTTTGAAATAAGGAGGCACTTGCTTGCGTACTGCCATGACCTTGGCGGGTCCCTGCTGTCATCCTCTCCACGTACAGTACCAGTTAGTCGTGCTTCAAAACTGATCGGCACGCCATTAAAAAAATAAAGGTCGATAACTAATGCGGCACCTCGGGCCAACGCGGCCAGATCGCATTTTGCACGAGAAATTACACACCATGTTTCGTTGACATGTGGTCCCGTTCCAACATATCAGTGAGACGACGGCGAGTAGTATGAGTATTTCCGAACGGAGGTGTAGGTCGGGGCGCCTCTTCATGAACCGTGGCAAACTCGCAACCGTCCACCGACTCTTCGCCTTTCCCTCTTGATTTGGAACTGCTGTCGCACGCTCTTCCTCTCCCTCCTCCATTTTCCTTCAGCCCTTCACCCTTTCTTCTGCCATTGTTCGATCGTCTTCTCCATGGAGGGAACAGGCCGGAAACGACCCCGTTATTCTTGCCCCGATCTGAAAGATGACGTGGTGGAGGAACTCATTGATCGGTGCGACGTCATCACCTCGGCTAGCATGGCAGGTTCGTTCAAGCCCATTCTCGACTCAACTAATAACATCATTACAAAGAACCCAAGAGTCAAGGAGCGGTTTGATCTCCCCTATCTTCTTCGCCGTGACCCTGATGACTGGCACCGGCACGACTGAGGCCTCGCCCTGTGCAAGTTGATGCCGCTTGATAATGATACGTATGATGTTAAGATGCCATCGCTTGAGGGCAAGGCTTGGGCGGGCGCAAATGGAGATTGGGTTGTTTACATTGGGTCCAACTGCGAGTGGGAACTTGTGAATGTGTACACTTGTCACCGGGTTCCACTTCCAAAAATCTCAGCACACTGCCCAGAGGTTGAGCACACCGGTAATGTACGCGCATTCAAATACGATCATGGTGACTGTCTTATACGGAAGATAGCAATTTGTCGAGTTCCCAACCGCTCTTGGAATTACAACAACTATGAAGTTGTTGCTATCTTCGACAAGCTTGTTGCCATCCTTAGTGGTTTGACTCGATGGACATTGCTCAAAAATCAGTTTCTGTGCACGAATGAGTAATGTGATGCAATTAAATATGAGGGCCTTGTGTTTGCTGCCACCACTCGTGGCACTCTTTTTGCATGGTATCCTCGTAGTTTCGGTACGTTTGTCTTCCACCGCAATTATAATTGTTTCATCCACATGCATGCGGGTTAGCAAGTTTCCCTTTACTAATTAACCTTCTTCTTGTGTTTCCAAGGTCCCGTGAACATCCCACCATCTATACTTGAAAAAATTTATAACCAAGGGGGAGATGCCGATGGTGATGATCACGAGCAGCGCCGATATACTCTGTGGCGCCTGACAACTAATTCCGATGGATCACCTCTTCTTGTGTGTATACAGCCCACTGATGATGTTACTGCTAAGGAAGCAGGTGTCTCCCATGGTCGCACTCTCCGGACCTATTCCAACACCCGTTGCATGGTATTCGGGATGGATACTAGTGTGCTAGCGCCAACTCCTTCTCCCTGGCACAGAATTGATAGTCTTGGAGAAAACTCGCTCTTCCTTAGACAAAACTATCCGATGATGGTGAAAGGTGATCCAACTGTTGTTGACACATTTATGAGAAGCAACTGTGTCTATACCTTAGACATTTGGGTGGTTCCCTACCCTGGTACTGATATAGTAGGCCGCTTCAGCCTGGATGATCAGTCCTGCGTTGGTCTCCAGATCGACAACGGATGGCCCGTCCCAGAGAATCACTTGTGGTTCAAAGCAAGCGTTTCCAACGCCACGGAATGGTTGAGTTGAAGTTCATTTCATGGCTTGTTATTTGTTGTGTGGTGAAAACTTTAGTATTTATAATGTATCCTCGTTGTCGATGTGGGTTGATGACCTGTTGTATGTAATAAAATGATATGCCTGTGATAAACTTACTAAATTTATGAATGGCTTTTGAGTCGCTTCTCTAAATTTGTACTACTAGCTTCACATGCTTCGCGCGTCGGGCGGGTGTTTTTACTGTAGCCATATGTTAATGTGTTCGTTGTACATAACCAGCACCTCGAATCCTCGATACTAGTACTATATACTAGTAGGAGTAAGTAGTAGGAGTAGTAGGGTGGCATGGGCCAGAACAAGCATTCACGTCCAGGAGTACGACACACGCCACCACCACGACATCCATCTGACACCATATTATTTCTTGGAGTCCGTGCTAGAGCAATCTCTTCAACCTCGTCGTTTCTCTAACTTCAGCCATCGCGCGGCGGGCGAGGTGGGGGTTTGCCGATAGTCGGTTTCCTTAACTGCGGTCCCACTTGTAAGGCCAACTCCAACGCACGACCCCAAACAAACCTCCATTTTGCACGAACTCCAACGATAATTTTGACTAGAAAAGCAAGAACAAAGAAAACAAGAACCACAAGAATACATTTTACTACTCCTCTAAGTTGGATTAGTGCCTTCTCGATGCATTCATTGTTGATCTACGGAGGCTCGATCTTGCGTGCTTCTTTCTTCTTCGAGTGTAAAGAAGTAGACGTTGCTTCCTCGCATCTAGTCTCATGTCTAGCCTCTATTCTACTAGGAGTATCAACAAGTGCACTAATATCATCCGAGAGCAGAACCGAAGATTTGGTCGGGTTCTTCATCCTTTTGCCGACACGTGGGACATCCAGCATCCAGGTCATGTCATGAAAGAAAACAAAGTGGTAGTTAAAGCCACGAGATGTCCATCTTGGGTTAAACTGTAAATAGAATCTTACTACTCTTGAGTAACTCCAAAAGCAGCCACCGAAGATCTTTATTGGATTTGTTTTTCATCACTAGCACGTCGAGGTGAAAGATGTGCAGGTTCAATGGGTCCTCTTGCGTTTTCACTGACATGTGGGGCCGCATGTGAGCAAACAAACGATGGGCTCCGCGCGTCCGTTGGCTGGCTGAGAAGAGAGATAGAGGAGGGCTGAGCATGGACTGCAAGAAATTTGTTCTGCGTACCTCGATATAGGCTCGATATAGTGGGGTGGCATGGGCCATAACTCAGTAGCATTCACGTCTAGTAGTATGGCACACGCCACCCACACGAGTCCCATCCGACACCAATTTTCTTGGATTTCGTGCTACAGCCATCTCTTCTCCCTCCTGTTTTCTCAGCCATCACGCGGTGGGCGGGGTGGGAGTTTGCCGATAGTTGGTTTGCTTAACTGCGGTCCCACTTGTAAGTGAAAATGCAACACCGCACACATTCCCGCTTGAGCGGCGTGCCGGACCAACCGTGTGGGGGTGCGACGCGAACACGGCAGGCTTTTCCTTTTGAACTCGTAACTTGTAAAATTTGGTTCTGCTCCATGGCGTGACCGATAGATAGAAAATAACGATTTTTCCTAGAGTAATGAGAAGTTTGGTTCTGGCGCCGTTCATGCATGGAGTACGTACGAAAATTATGAAGTTGATGCGAATGGTAAGATACTTACTGTAGTATCATATACTACTACATGGATTTGACGAAAAGATAAAAATACATACGGATCCATCAACGTTCAACGATATCCTCACGCCCTAGTGCGCCGGGTCACCAACCGACGTGTGAGGAGCAGCGACGTTGGCGGCGAGCTCAACGTGCTTCTGAACAGTGCCGTCCAAGGTTGCCCTGTGCTCCAAGAAGGCCAGCGTCCTATCATCCTCCTCTTGCATGTAGTAGTCCTTGTGGACGATTTGCGCGTAGACGTGGGTTATTATGTCGATGGTGTCTTGCTACGCCAGGCGCTGCACGGCGAGCGCGACCTCGAGGTGGACATTCTCCGGCGCGAAGGCGGGCAGTCGCAGGGCCACCAGTGCGTCGAAGAGGTTGTTGCCACAATGGCCATTGAGGGTGGTGGGCATCGCAGAGCCTGGGCGCGTCGGCTGGAGGCTTACGTCAAAGTCGTCCGCAAGCTTCTTGACGATGGTGAACTTGTCGAGGAAACCGACGAGGACCTCGTCGAACAAGGAGACGAAGCTGTCGTCCAAGCGGCCCCTCGCCCTGGCGGCCTCAAGCAATACTACCTGGAGATGTTCCTCGGTGCCGGTGGACGTGGTAGTACTCCTAAATCCAGACGGTGGTGCTACTAGTACTAGTAGTAGTACTACCAATGTAGTATAGTAGGAGTACTAGCATTGTACTACCCGTTGGTCAAATTATTACGTGCTGCTCCTCACAGTGAAGTGACTAGACCCTACGCCGGAGATGAAACCTGAGTATAGGCGCCGTGTTCGGCATACCATAGTCAGCCTCACCGTCTGCAGTCACTATCATCATGGCTGTAGAGCTAGCCTACTTACAACTAGCCCTGTTCGACATAATTTCCCGTGCGTAGATGCTCGTGCATTGCACAAAACACCAAGATTGGGGGTGGACAGCTCCGGCAGCGGCCATCGCGCCAGATTTTTCCACGGCCTTTTACTCCTAGATTGTGAGAGACAAGGAGTTGTTTGTAAATACGGAACAAGTGCGGGCATCTTTTTGCAAAAATGGAGAAGATTGGTTTGTATGCGTCAGATCTAGATCTGATGGCTATTGGTGAAAGATGGGAGGCACAACATCATCACCAACTCAGGACCTGTTTGATTCACGGGATTTTGAAAATGCAGGAATAGGACACGGCAATATTACAAGTTTCAAACTAATATTACAAATGTTAGGAGTAATGCTGCACCTACGAAGAGGGAATTACTAGGAAGTTTACGTAAGAACTTTCGTTACTTTAGGTGGATGCAGCATTATCGTACAAACTAAAATCCACCGCCCTGACAAGTCACTCATGGGCAAATAAGTTTTCGAGTCTCTGGCCACTTAATGTTTCAAAAACAAATTCAACTTCTGCGGAGAAATGAGCTCCACCGTGTACCCACGCGGGTGTGGCTGGGCACGAAGCGTGAGTACGTGCACGGTGCACCTATTCTCTTCTTGTATACGTACACCACCTACGCGGGGTTGTGTGAGAGAGATACAAAGCTAGAGAGATATAGTGTGTGGGTTCTTGAGAGGTTTTTTTGTGGGGAGGGGGGTCAATCAAAAAATTTAACATATGCAATGTGTGTGAAATAGAATCCTGTATATAACATAGAGGGGGCGATCCACGAGAAGAGAGTGGAGGTATCATCGGCTTGAGGTGTCCATAGAATCGAAGAGAGGGATGATGTGTGTGTGTGTGCGCGCGCGATCGATAAAGAGTGCCATCAAATTTGTGTGTGCCCACGTTAAAGATATAGAGTGGCTGGCCTACTAGAACGTGAGATGGGACATGTGCAGTTTGTCTCTGTGGCATGGATACCTACCTGCAGCGCTCGACTATCAGTGTGTGGTGGGGGAAGAGGGAGGCCCAATTAACTACATAGGTACAATGGCTGGTATATATGTGGAGGAGGAGAGAGGCCTACCTCATGTATTAAGGAGATCGATCTGCCTCATGTATTAAGGGAGATCGGTCGGCATCCATGCATATGTGCAGGAGATGAATAAGGTTGGGAGAGAGACAGAGCTAGAGTGTTGGAGGGGGTGGTAGTGGAGTTGCTTCTAACAAATGGTGGGATAGGCTTGCTAGACAAACGGAGTGCACGCCCGCAATATCAATAAGAGAGGAGATGGCTACTTGTTGTCTGTGCACGTGCGTGTGAGAGACCGGTCAGGAGGCATGCATGAATGATGAGGGGGGACGATGTGGCTGTGGTAAGCAGACGTAACTACATAGGAAGATCAATCGCCCTTTGTAAGAGAAAGGAGAGACATAACTTGTGAGGTACGTCGATCGATGGGGGTAGTTAAAGTCGATCTAGGTATATGTTGAGAGATCGATCGGTATACATGCATGTGTGTGTTAGAAGCAAATGAGGCACAAGGAGAAGGATAGAGAGAGAGGGATGCATGTAGGAGGTGGTACGAGAGGCATACTATATCGAGGGGGAGGAGTGTGCGAGTACGAGAACGATGAAAAGAGTGGTGGGAGTGAGGCATGGACGGTGACAAGAGAAGAGGGGAAGCTTGTGTTTGTGCTAGGCACACCTGGCTAGAGAGGCATATTGATCGATGTGTGCCGTAAAGAAGGAGCTGGGGGCCTACACACACCGTGGGTGAACGACCTAAAGTGAAAAGACGAATTTGCGCGATGGAGCTAGAGAATGCTGAGGGAGGGTGAGAGGGATGCGGCGTGTGCATGCACAAGAGAAAGTTAGCGCTAGCTACAAAGATAAGAGGGTTGTGTGGGTGTAAAAGACGAATAGAGATCATATATACTTCATTATAAAAAGTGAATTCGGATATTTGAAGAATTTATTATAGTGTTTCAAACCGACGGATGTGTGAATATATATAACGGTGATACACATGGTGTGGTTATGAACATGGTATACTACATTTAATATATTTAATCGCTACTCTTATAAAAAAACGGAGTTGTTGATGATGGTGTGCCTGCCATCCTGCATTATAGGTCGTCTGATTTATATCTGGCGGATAGCAAGGAAACTATGATGGTTGAAGTTGGCAACAATCATGATTATAGATTCTTATTGAAATAGAGAAACAAATTCAAATTTAGTTCGAATTGCAGCGGTAGTATAGACATTTGGAATGCACTAAAATGTTGGTATGAGTAGGTTACATGCATTATACAGCAAACAAAAAAATTTAATCGGACATAACATGGATTCATACTCCCTCCTTCCATCTATATAGGGCGTAATGAGATTTTTAAGACCGCCTTTGACTATTGACAAGATTAATAGTACATGACATGCGCAATGTGAAAATTATATCATTGAAAGAACCTTTCACAGACGAATTTAACGGTGTGCTTTGTATAAGTTGCATGTCATATATCATTGCTCTAATATTTGGTCAAAGTTAGCATCGAAAAATGCATTAGGCCCTATATAGATGAAAGGAGGGAGTAGCTTTGAATAGCATTTATATAGTAAAACGGGGCAAGACTCTCTCTTTGTGTGGTGTGAATAGTTTTACTTTTTCGTTTTCTTTTTGGTTGAGGGAAGTGCGAATTGATTTGGTACGTACAAGTACAATATTACTACATGTTAGGCTTATCCCTAAAATTCAACCCGCGTCTTGTTATATCCCAAAAATTCAGATATCGTGCTCACAAAACTGGCGCCTTCACAACCCGCACCTTGTTATCCCGAAATTACAACGCGCGCGGAAACTCCCTCCAGCTGCCAAATCCCGACACGCGAAATCCCCCTTCTAACCCTGACCCGAAAGGGACGCTAGTTCAAATCGGTGGGGGGTACTTTTGTAACACACCCTACATTTTGGACAAGCGCGTTCCTAAGTGCGAATTGATTTGGTACGTACAAGTACAATATTACTACAAGCTGAAAGACATCGATCAGCTGTGCTGCGACAAGAAGCGGAAGAACTGCGGAAGTCCCTAGAGCATTTAGATGCATACTTTCTGGTGCAACAGCAAGCGTTGGAGGATTTTAGTGCCAAACAGGACAAAGCTAATCAGCTTGCTAGGCTTATTGCCAGCATGGTGGATACCCAGGATAACGTTTCTTGAGCTCTTTTAAAGTTGTTTTAGTTATGCTCTTGTTTTGCTGCTGCGTTTATTTGCACTGGTGGCCAATTTTGGCAGCCAGTGTATATGATATGCTGCTTTGTTCCCTATATTTGCACTGGTGGCGAACTTTGATGCCCAGTGGATGTAATATGTGTAATAGCCGTGATAGCCTAGCGTTAGTTGCTTGCTTATTTATTTCTTTGTTGTCTTGTTTATTTGTTTGCTTGTAGTCATTGCAGTTCTTTTTCCGCGGTTAACTAGTGGCTGCAATAACCTATTTTTTAAAACTAGGCCACAATAACCATGGGCTAATATTTACTGTAGTGACACTAGACCTCCTACGGGTCGTAGAAACAGTGGGCCTTCTACGGGCCGTAGAAACAGTAGGCCTTCTATGGGCCGTAGAAACAGTAGGCCTTCTACGGGCCGTAGAAACAATGGGCCTTATACAGGTCGTATGATCAATTGGCCAAACATGGGCCAATAACAGGCCGCATTATGGCCGTAAACGGGCTAGAGTTGGAATCGTCCGTTCATGGGCCGACCGTAACGGGCCATCGTTAATAGGCCGTATTTGATGATGCTATGAAACGGCACAATGTATTAACGGACCACAAACGGGCCGACTGTAACCATGGGCTGAATTTGGCCAACAAGCAGAAAATGACAGTAACGGACCGTACGTAAACGAATGCTGAAAATGAACCCAAGAATAAATGGGCTCTGAGAAGGCCGAAAGATAACATGGGCTGGAAACAGCCCAACGGAATAACGGGCCGTTAATGGGTATAAAGTGATACACTGTTCATTACGGGCCAGTTTCACCACGGGCCGTTAATGGGTGTAAAGTGATACACTGTTCATTACGGGCCAGTTTCACCACGGGCCGTTAATAGGCCAAGAGTTACATAGGGCCTCATATGGGCCGAAAGACGTCATGGGCCATACATGGGCCAGAAGTGAAAACAGGCTGGAATCATATTGGATGGCCCAGATGACGCTACTGGGCCTAATTTGGATAGGGCATAACGGGCCTTGGGTTAGCGGGTTGTAAATGGGTTATATGCGAACAGGCCGTTAACAGGCTTTCCATGGGCCGGCCCACCACCTCTTGACCAAGTCAAACGGGCCGGCCTTTTCACAGGAATGGGCTTCTGTTGGGTCATGCCACGTGTCGACGTATCATAGGCGCCTATCTGACCCACTGACGAGCTGACACGTGTTTTGTCCGACCAATAAGAATTTTACACGTGGAAATTTCCCATTGGTCGGTGCTGTTAACGGGTTATCGGATACAAAACCCGACCCGATAGCTTAACGGCGTTCTGTTACGGTGGATGCCACGTGTCGGTCACCCTTAACGAAAGCACTTCTGTGACCCGTGATTTATCGTCATGGAAGTGGACATTTCCGTGATGATAATTTTGGTAATGTCATGGAACACTTCTACGACAGCACAGGTATGACTATCTTGATTCTGTCATAAATTTGTCATGGATGTACATCCATGACAAAAAAAGTGACCTACTGTGACAAACACGTATCATCACGGAAGTGTATTTTTTTGTAGTGTATAATTGGAGACCCCGACGCTTGCCCCGAGCTTTGCACCACAATTATTGAGCTCCGAACACCACCAACCGTCTAGGGCGCCCAAGCACCCAAGAGGAACAATCTCAAGGGTACCAAGCACCCAAGAGTAATAAGCTTCTCAACTTGTAACTTCCACGTATCACCGTGGAGAACTCAAACCGATGCACCAAATGCAATGGCAAGGGCACACGGAGTGCCCAAGTCCTTCTCTCCAAAATCCCACTAAAGCAACTAATGCTAGGGAGGAAAGTGAGAGGAAGAATAAGAAGGAGAACACCAAGAACTCCAAGATCTAGATCCAAGGGGTTCCCCTCACATAGAGGAGAAAGTGATTGGTGGAAATGTGGATCTAGATCTCCTCTCTCTTTTCCCTCAAAAACTAGTAAGAATCCATGGAGGGATTGAGAGTTAGCAAGCTCGGAGAAGGTCAACAATGGGGGAATAACATGAGCTCAAAGGATTAAGGTTCATTGGGGAAGAAGACCCCCTTTTATAGGTGGGGAAAAATCCAACCGTTATGCTCACAGCCCGCACAGAGCGGTACTACCGCTAGTACCCCTTTGAAAAACAACAGCGAGGAGGCAAAAGGCCAGTAGAACCGCCGGAGCGGTACTACCGCTCGTCCTCACGGTACTACCGCTCGACCTCACGGTACTACCGCAAATGGTAGCGGTACTACTGCTTGCGGGCGGTACAAAAAAATACTTCCGTGCCTACCTCCGCTGAGCAAAACACGAGATTTTGGTCTGGAGCGGTACTACCGCTTAGGAGCCACGGTAGTACTGCTCTGGAGCGGTACTACCGCTACCGCTCTGGAGTGGTAATAAAAAAATTACATCCGCTCTAGCCACGGTAGTACCGCTGCAGCCTTTATCAAAACAGCCACAACTTCTGCAAACGGACTCCGAATTCAACGAAACCAAGTTTGTTGGAAAGTTAACAACATGGGCTAACATAATCTTGAGAGAAATAACAATAAATTTTTTAGAAAAGTCCCATAATAAAATGGTGAGAACCCTTCCTCGAATAAGACCGGTAAAACCCCCAACACCGAAAACATCATAGAAGATGCATGCGAACTCCGTTTTCGATGAACTCAAGCTTGTCATCAAGATGACCATAAGCTCTAAGACTCACAAAGAGAACCAAAAAGAACCAAGAAAGATGATGCAAGGATGCAACGGTTTGAGCTCTCTATGAATGATACGATCAAGTTACTCATCGAGAGCCCCCCTTGATAGTACGGAAATCGATCCTATAACCCGGTCTCCCAACTACCATCATGAGACTGGTAAAATAGAAAACTTATCAAGGGCAAACATTTGCCTTGCACATGGTCCACTTGAGCTAGATGATGACGATCTTGACTCTCTCAAGTTGGACTACCTTTCTTGATTGCATTGGCTCGATGAAGACTAGTTGATTGCTCCCCATACTCCACTATGGGTGAGCCACTCTTCCGCACATCTTCACAAGTTCATTGTCCCCACAATGGACTGCAAGCTTCAAGCATTTGATCTCTTCGTAATGCTTCACTTGAATTTGCACACCGCAACCTAACCCCACAAAGAACTCTCATGAAGATCATGGGTTAGTACACAAAGCGTAGTTGACAATGCTTACCATACCATGGGATCGCTTGATCCCTCTCGGTACATCTTCTACGCTTTGTGTATTGATCAAATTGATTCACTCTTTTACTTAGTCTTGATCAACCTCTCACAAGACCAATCTTTAGGTAATTCCTTGAATAGCACCTTGGTCATCACAAACTCTCCTGGAAACCAACAAATGTACTCCAAGAAAAGCCTATGGACAAAACCTTCAAATATAAATCAAGGCAACCATTAGTCCATAGAGATTGTCATCAATTACCAAAACCAAACATGGGGGAACCGCATGTTCTTTCAGACGGGACGACACGCGTCCCTCGCCCGCCACGTGTACACACGGCGGCCACGCGAGCGCCGTCTATATAAGCCGACCCCTCCCGCACCGGTGACACACAAGCTCTCCATTGCCGATGCCCCCGTTCCTCGACGTCCCCGCTCCTCCCTCTCTTCTCGCCGTTTTCAGTTCACCCAATGGTCGAGCGCTTTCTAGGCGACGGCGCGGCGGCGGCTTCAGCCGCCGCCACCTTCATGAGGACGAAGCTCAGCTTCTCTATGAGGCCGAGTTCCCGATCCTGCCGGACATGCGGGTGCCCGGGGCATGGAGGATCAGCGCCGGCGGGGTCTCGGTGCCACCGACGCCCACCGGGGCGGCGCGTCGTGCGGAGATCGCCCGTATGCCTCTCTACCACAGGCGACGAGGGAAGGGCCAAGGTATGTCTCCGACAGCCCGCTATGGGAGCAGTACTTCCATCGCCACCACGCCGAGCAGCTCGAGGCCACCAATGGCGTCTTGCCCTCCGGAAGGCTCAACTTCGACGCTGCCGCTGATGGTGGGGCAAGCCCGGACGCACGCTAGAGGTCGTCCTCGATTACATTGAGGGCGGCAACACGCCCATCCTGGAGTACCCCGCTCCCCCCTCCTTATCCCGCCGGCGTGGGAGCTCGTGGACGCCGAGACGCATGGAGCCGGCACCCAGGACGCGCCGGTCAGCCAGTGCACCTGCAGCTCCGTCGTCCGCATCGCCGAGCCCTCCCCCACCTCTGCCCGGCTCGTCAGGCCGAAGGTGGAGCCCGGCCTTCCCGCGGAGTACGAGGTCATAGTCCGGCGTGGCTTCTCCGACGAGGAGGCCCTGAAGTGGGCATGGGACGACTACCTCTGCGATGATATGGTCCGGCAGCGCCGAGCCCTGGAGGAGATAGCCGCCCGCTAGCGTGGGCGTGAGTACGAGAACGGCGTGGTGGTCCTCGACAGCGACGAGGACGAGGACGCCCCCGGTCCATCCAACCCGCCGCGCGTCCACGGCCCTGGGCAGGGGAGCAGCAGGGATGATGGCCGCGGAGAAGGCGACGGCGGTGGCGGCGGTGACTACACGAAGTTCTATAGGCTCCTCGGCATGTAGAGCTTCAAGGGCGGCGGGCGGCGAGGAACGGCGAGGACGACGGTGGGTCTAGTAGTGTTTTTTTCTTCTTTTGTAAAATATTTTAAATATGTTATGAACTCGCCGAAGTTTGGTTGAATTTGCGCCTTGTTTGTGCCGGATTTTGTTTTAAAAAACATGGGCGCGGCGACTAGGGGGCATCATGCCCCCAGCACGTGGTTAGCGCCGATACGCCCCTAGGCGGTGATTTTTAGCGCCTCCTGGAAGGCCAATGGCTGGAGATGCTCTAACCTGACACTGTAGCTGCCATATGCTGCTCTTAGCGACAACCAATAAGGTTTGGTAAGTCACAAGAACAAAGCAACGAGTGATGCTTAAGAGTGAGACCAAAATATTGAGGACGCGTGTCCAACACTCTAAATAGGAGATTGGTCACGAGGAATAGTAAAAATCATGAAGAAAGGAAAGCGCATTTGCAATGATCCCAAATACTCTTTTAGTATCTCTAGTATCATTGAGCAACACATGGGAAAATAAGTTACAAACCTCCATAGACGGTGCTAGCTGGGAATGGCAAGGGGGCAAAAGGGAAAATATGGTTGTTTTGGGTGTGGAGGTGAGACTTTTTACTTCAATCTAAGGTCGTCTAAAAAACTTCTTCATTGATTCCGCCTAATCCAGGGGGGCAATGCCCCCACTCCTAATATGTGCATAGTTCTGCCACTGCGGGCTTACATGAAATCAACGCTAGCAATTTGGTATCTTGCTAATCGGCACCACGACAACTTGAATAGTGCAAACGAGAAACACAAGTCTTTGAGTGGATGATCTTGTGGTATCAAGTGAAGAATCATGTCATACGCCTGCCAAACTTTATCCATGGTCACTTTTTTGAACATTTCACTAGGCCATCATTGATCATTTGTATTATATCACCTGGGTGAATATTATTTATTTAATGTAGTAACCACGAGGATGGTTCTTCTGATGTGCAATGTAATCCCATGTAACTATAAGTGGAGTTGATATATTCTCATCCACTTATTGTTGGCTTATATTGTATCCTATAGTTTCTTCATATACCTGATAATAAACTTAGGGTTGCTTCCAAGTGCAAATGATCGCTTAGCCTCATAAAACTCATAATAGTTGAAAATGTTTTGGCAAAGAAAAGAACAAACAAAGTAGGATCAATCTGCTTTCGGTTGGAAGATTGCTCCGGAACTCGGGCATGTAGAATCCCTCCGGGACTCCACCTCATACAGTGTAGATAGGAAGGTAGGAAGTCTGTACTACTTGAAGAACCTGCACCACATGGGGAGCAATGCCTCGATGCTCCCTTTGATCAATGAGAACTATTGTGCTGGTATTGACTGACAATTTGAACAAGGCCGGTCCACACTAACACAAGGAAGACATGCTGCCCATAGGCAGATCCATGTTAATATCTTCTAGTTGGATAGAACAATCATGATATACTAGTTACGAATAGTGGAGACAACATATGATATGATCGGTAAGAACAAGGTGGTGGCACCGAGAAAGATCAAGCAGGTCAATGGATGGTGACCATAGAATAACTGTGTGCGCCTATTCTGAGCATGACTCACGTCAAAATGGTGTTCACCGCCACTTATAGCTCTTAGTATGTGTCGGTGTGAGGGGGGGGCAATGCCCCCCTTCCCAGAAAGATTTTTTCTAAGAGAGCTTAGACTAGAAAAACAAGCATGCCCCCACCTCGACCCTCAGTTGGACTTTTCAAGCTTCACTATTGTTTACCACCAAGAGAGTATTCACTCATAAGATATGCCCGCCCACAATCTTAGAGAAGTCAACCAATTCATCGATGGTGCATTGTTTCATAGAAGGTATAGCCATGAGTTGAATATTAAGTATCATCATATATTAGTATCTATACTAGTACATATATGTATAAAGATAAACATCATTACAAGACATTAGACAACTCTTTTATTACACATGCGGGGTTCCACATCATCTTTCAGATCTTAGTCATCTATTTTATTTTTCCAAATGACACATATATGTAGGTTCTCCCCCACATCATACAATTACTTTTTAAATATAAAATAAATAAATATTCACATGACAATAGTTATGATTGATTATTTTCCCAATCTTATTACTCTTACTGATTACTTTTTATATTATTGAATATGCATTTGTTAATAATGATAAGCTTGCATTTCTAAAGTAAAATCATAGTACACCCGTGGATGCATTTGTGTTAAGAACTCTACACACTTTTGTTACTAAATTTGCATTTACGATTCATTTATCAAATAATGGTATTTTTATTAGATGTCGTTGCGAGATTTCAAAAGTCTATTCACCCCGACATCAACAATTCAACATTACTAGTGTATATTTCCACCAAATGCCACATCAACGCATAGCATAAATACAAGATTTTTTAGAATATAAGTTGGTAGAAATTTTGTAACATGCACTACTCAAAGCACATACATAATTAACGAGCAACATTTTATGTTCTTAAAGCCAATAAAGAATTGAAATTGTATCTAGGAATTGAGGGTGATGGAGAAAGCCCAATCAAAGACGTGTCACATTCTTGTAGGACAAGCTAGAGCACACGAGGTTTGCCTAAATGGCCTGGTCTACCTAAGAGAGGTTATCAAGGAAACCTTACGGTTGCAACCTATAGTCTGTTAATGCCTAGAATATGTTTACAAGATTGCAATATTTCAAGGATATGACGTGCGTCATGGCATAATCGTGATAAAAAAATATGGGCAATATCTAGGGATCGGAAGTACTCAAATGAGCCAGATAAGTTCATAAAAGAGAGATTCAAGGACGAGGATGGTGTCCACTTTGAGTTTACTCCTTTTGGGATAGGGCGGAGGATTTGCCCAGGTATAGTATTTGTATATGCAATTATGGAAATTGCTCGAGCTAGTCTTATTTACCATTTTGATTGGGACCTTCACGGGGTATTGAGCCTAAGGAAATAGACATAACAGAGGTGTTTGGAATCACCATTAGTAGGAAGGTTGAGCTATTATTGCATCATGTTGCTCATTATCCCCTCCAGATGTATAACATTTTCAAAAGGCACATGGTAATGGTATCAAAACATAAGTGGCCGAAATAAATAGATGTATTATCCATGCGTATGAACAAATCTTATGTAATTGTGACACATACTTTGTACCGAGTATATATAGTACAATATGCATATTTGGAAGTAGAAAATGTGGTCTTTAACATTCCAATGGCTTTTGTATAAAATATCTTTAATTTATAAGGTGCATTCGACTTCTCGTATTTTCAGAAATAATTCACAATTTTGGCTACGGTTTTCACTTAATATGAGTGTAAATTTATTAGTAAAATGATGTATGACATACAAATAGTTTATACAGAGATAAAGTCTTATATACGCTTGTTCACGAAGGCTATATAAACATGCATGTGTTTGCACTCAAAATTTTAAAACATTAACCACATCTATATTTATATGGATCTTATGCTTTGGATTGGACGGAATATGTAAGTATAGAACAAAGACTCTTCAGATACCATGGGCCCACATGCCAACTGATCTAGTGTGTGATGAAAAACTACACGGATACATCCATGCTCCTAACCGGCGCTAAAGGCGCCGGTTGAAGTTTCTGGCGCCCACCCGACTCCTATTATGGGCCAGGCCCATGAACACGCCCACGCGACTCCTATTATGGGCCAGGCCCACGAACATGCAGCAGTTTGATGTAGTAGTAGCGCGAAAAAAAGTACTCAGAAATTATGGCGTTCCGAGGAATCCAACTCGCAACCCTTGACTCAACTTACTGGTTGGCTAACCACTCGAGCAAATACACATTTCAGAAATACTGCAGCGCGACGATGTATAAGAACAAAACACTGTAGCCAGGTAGAATTTTGAATTAATTGCAAACATTTTGAAAAAACGTGATTTCTTCTGACAAAAGTCTTATTTTTTTCGAAAGTTCACATATTTTAGAAAGAATCACGAATTAGAATAAATTTCATCCATTTACAAAAACTTCACAAAATCTGAAGAAGTTCATCGATTTTTAGAAAAGTTCATCGATCCTCAAAAAGAGTTTATCGATTTTGAAAAAAGTTCATCGACTTAAAAAAATTTCACAAAATCAATTTTGAAAAATAGTTCACAAATTTGAAAAACATTCATCGATTTTGGAAAAAAAATCATCATTTTGGAAAAGGGTTCATCAAATTTGAAAAAAAAAGTTCATCAATATTGGAAAAAGTTCATCGAATTTGAAAAAAATTCATCAAATTTGGAAAAAAGTTCATCAAATTTGGAAAAAGTTCATCCAATTCAAAAAAAGTTCATCGGATTTGGAAAAAAGTTCATCAATTTTGAAAAATAGTACATTCAGGTGAACAAAAGAAAAAAAACACCGAACAAAACCATTCCAAACAAAATGAGGAATTTTAAAAAATAATCACTAATTGTAAATAGTTCACGCATTTAGTAAAGGAAAAAAGAAACATAAAATGAGAAAAGTAAAGTAAAAAACCGTTCCAAGAAAAGAAACCAGGATTCCGCGACGTTTATATATACAAAGAATAAATAAAACAAAGAAAACTTTTTGACACATCGGTTCGCTTGTCGTAGTGGTTGGGGCGCTGCTCTTTGAACGTGGGAACCTGGACTCGAACCTTACCTCAAGCACTCCCTTTTTGCGTTGCTTCAGTTTGAAACAGAAGAAAAAACAAATGACAACGGGCCGGCCCAGCGCAGCAGGGGGGTATGCGCCCGATTGTACGTAGTACTGTAACGGGCGCAGCGAGCGCCGTTTAGGATTTGCCCACATCCAAGGGCAAACAGAAGAAAAAACAAATGACAATGGGCCGGCCCAGCGCAGCAGGGGGGTGTGCGTCCGAGCGCCGTTTAGGATTTGCCCACATCCAAGGGCAATGCCATACGCCAAGGCTATATATTGCCCGTACCGAGACGTAACTCGGTCTCGTCTCTGCGCGCGAGGGAGTGGGCCGGCCTAGTACTGTAGCATCTCTGACTCGATTTTTTTTCTCTATTTGTATTTTCTTATCGATTTTCACTAGTTGCATCGGTTTTCTTTGGGTTTTTTGTTTCTTTCTTTTTCAACACATGTCTACATTTTTTCATACACATTGTACGTTTTTTTGTATACATCAGAAACATTTTTTTATACATGTTTCATATTTGTCAAATGCAATTTTTCCAAATATATTATTACGCTGAACCTGAACATGAGTGTTTACCTTTTTTTTCATTTGTCCACTGTTTGTACTACGGCTTTCCTCTGGTATTTTTCGTTTTTCATTTCTTTTTTTCTTCGGTTTTCACTATTTTTCTTCTTTTTTGTTCAGAATATATATAACTTTTTATACATATTTTACATTTTTTATATTCATTATGAACATTTTTAATACATGTTTAATATTTTTCATATACATGATTACATTTTTTTGAAATACATGTTTTGATACTTACTTTTTTTCCATGCATATTGTAAAATTTTCATATACATCTAAGATATTTTTTATATATGTTTAACATTTTAAATACATGATTACCATTTTTTTCATATACTCATTTGAAGAGTTTTTTCCAAATACAGGTTGAAATATTTCTGTCTATGGCTACCGAGAGTTCTTCTACTAGAGAATAGATCTAAGAGCCCCTAGCTTCCCCTTATATACACGGTGGGAGCTAGAGGAGGGAGATGTGATCTGTCATGCCGTCCTCCTTGGTTTGGAGTCCACCATTGTCCCAGAGACTCTTATGGGTCGTCCTGGACCCCTTCTTGTCTTCATCTTGTCAGGCTCCCCTTGGAGAAGCCATCATCGGTGCATGGCACCGAGAAAGCCGCTCGCAACATGATCGCGTCGTAGCCGGACACGAAGGCGACGTTGGCGGCTTAGGCAATCGCGGATGAGAACGCTGGTAGCTGCACGTCCTTCACGCTGCCAACGACACTTCGTTAGCGTCGGTGGCACGACGAGCGTGCCGCCCCGTCCACGTCCACCATCCACCTCACGTCCACCGACGACGAATAGGTCACGTACTCCGGTGAGGAGCAGTAGGGCATGGGAAGCGGTGAGGCCATGAGTCCTGTGAGCTGGTCCGTGTCCCATGGCCTACTCTTCCTCGCCGGCGACCGCACCTCACTTCGAGGGGCTCAGATGGCCGCCCGACATGGGCACAGACGAAACAACAGGGACTCGGAGGACGTGTGCCACTTTAGATTTAGACTAGATTTAGGTCAGATTATTTTTGTTTAATGGAATTTGTTGAAAATTTAATGAGTGTGCTCCAGTTTAGATGGACTGTAAAGGGGTTGGCTTAAGATTGTTGCAGTACGGATTAGGAAAGATGAAGGCTAGGGTGGTCCGAATTAACCATGTTTCTTGTAAAAAAAAAGACGTGATTTTGCCATTGCGAATGAGCACGGAGCTAATATTGTGGTGAGTTCAATTTAACCATTGTCCCTTGTATTAATTTTTATTCTTTTATCAACGGAATGATACTCAATCTTTATGTATTCACAAAGAAAAATAAGTTATTTGTTTTGTGTCCTTTTTCCCGAGAAATCATTGGTCGCACTATGCATGGCTTGGTAAAATGAAACAAGAACCTCCGTCCCATAATATAATATCATTTATTTTATTTCTTTATTTTGCGAATAGATCGTTTATGAGACGGAAGAAGTAATAATTAAGCAATCAAAATTTAGCACATGAACTGCGCATGGCGCGCGTGCATCGTCCCCCCCGAACTGGCGTGCTGCCGGTCCCGACCAGCCGCTAGCTCCTGATCCGTGCTGCTGCCCACAGAATTCAACACGATCTGCAGGCCTTGAATGCCCAAATCGACGCCAATGCGAGGACCCGATCCGTACGCTAAGCGCGTGAGAAACCGCCATTCTATATTACTCCCTCCGTTCCAAAATAGATGACCCAACTTTATACTAGCTTTAGTACAAAGTTGGGTCATCTATTTTGGAACGGAGGGCTCCTAGCCTCCTACCATTAGCATTGCTCGCCCGATTAATATTAATTACTGTACATCAAATCGCACGAGACCGCCGGCAAGATCCAGATCCGTACGCGGCGGCCAGCTCGCATTATTAACACAAGTGGCGGCCGATGGAAGCTACCTATCTCGTCCTCATCCCGCGCCGTGCCGTGCCGTGCCATGTCCGTCCCTTGAAGCGCAAACAAGAGATCCAATCATAAGCACCTGCGTGGTTATGGTGGAGCACAGCAGATGCTTGTCAAACTCAGCTGCAACCGGATCTTGTATTTCAGGCTCGGCGGTCGGTTTTCTGTTGAGGAATGCACGGCCACTTGACCCTCCTGATCCTCCCGCGCCGACGAGGGCGCGGCAGTGCGTGCGTGCGTCTCATCATCGCACTCCGCAACCACCTGCCCGAGCTCGCGTCTCGTTTTCTCAGCGGGCACGCGTTTGCTCGGGGCCCGATAATGACTATGGATGCGTTTGGTTACTCGTCCCGACCCGCTGGATACAAAATCGAACCGTTTGGATGGCTGGGTTGTATAAAAATCTTGCGCCGCACCAACCTCAAAATAGTCCCGGGCTAGGTTGAGTGGGAAGGGCCAAATCGGCCGTTTTCCCTAAGCCAGGCCCGGACCAGCCACGTATGCCACTCGCATGCACGCATGGGTAAACGCAGGAGAGCGACGGGACGCTTCATAACTATCATCGTTCACCCCCCTCACCGGCCACCGTTGAATTCACACCACACTCTTCCCTCCCTTTCATCACCCGCACTCTCGGTTTCCCATGGCTGACCCTCGAGCTCACTCCCTCCCTCCCCTCCACCTCGCCTCCCTCGCTCTGCATCGGCCCGCAACTGGTGGCTCGACGGCATGACCAGGTCGGACGCCGACATTTTGGCCGCAATCTGGTTGTTGTCGCCGTTCTGCGCACGACGGACGCGGTCCTCGACCATTGACACACTGGCCGATGACGGTTCTTCGGAGGTGATGGGGCAGGTACTAGTTCTTCGGCGGCAGCGGGAGGCGCATCGGGTGAGCCCGATGTCGCCATTTTCACCCCCATTCAGGGGTTTTCTACCCCCACTCCTGACCAAAGCCTAGGGTTTGTGGATGGCGGCGACCGATACATCTACAAATTTGGAGATTTTTGCATTGATCATGACTAATGTCATTGGCCGGAAGGCTTGAACAGTGCACTAATCATGCCACTGCCATTGTGTTATGGGCTTGATCATTGCATTTACCAAGGCCATTGTCATTGGACAACAGCCCGCATCAATGATCAAGGCCACCGACATTTGCCATATGACTTGATCAATGCACTTATCATGTCATTCCAATTGAGCAAAAGCGTAGGGCCTCTTTGATTCGTAGGATTGCAAAAACACGAGAATATGAAAATGTATGATTGAAATGGCATGTCCATTGGATTCATATAGGATTTGAGTTTGTTTGATTGTGTCATGGAAAAAGTAAAGGATTTCTTCCAAGAGGTTGGAGTGGATATTAGAATTCCTGTAAAATGTAGTACCGATAAATCCTTAGGAAAAAATCCTACAAAATTTAGGCCTCTTTTGGTTCATAGGGTAGGAAAATTATAGGAATAGGAAAGTCATAGGAAATGAGATGACATGTATTTCAAATCCTATGAGTAGGAATAGGAAAGGAGATGCTCTTTGATTTACATCATAGGATTTTTTTTTCCATTGAGTCTAGGCTAATGTTTATTTTCCTATGAAATGTGAAGGATAGGACGAATTCCTCCACAGGAATAGGATTCCAATCCTACAAACCAAAGGGCTCTAAAGAAATTTTTCCTATAGAAACCCTATCCTATGAAATTCCTACAAGATTCCTCTAAACCAAAGGTGACCTTAATCCTACGAATCAAACGACCAGCGTAGAAAAAATTCCTAAGGATTCTAATCCTTCAAAAATCCTATGAAGATCCTTTGAATCAAAGAGACCCGCAGTAGGTAGCACAATTAAAAAAGGCGTAATAGGTAGCACAATTCAGTGGTGGAGCTAGACAACATCTGCTGCGGGTGAAATGTAAAATATAATTGGTTCAGGGGGACCAAAAGCTAAAAAAAAGTACTCATCTATCCGACTACCCCTCACAATATTTTTTTCTTCACAAGTTGGTTCAATGTTGGCCCAGGAGCCTAAATAGCTCTGCCACTGGCACAGTTGACGGTCTATGATTTGTGCTTGTTGTTAAGACATTGTGCACTGATCATGGACAATGCCATTGGTCGTAAGGCTTGATCAGTGCACTGATCATGCTGTTGCCATTACGTTATGGCCTTGATGATTGCATTGATCAAGGCCATTGTCATTGGACAACAACCTTCATCTGATGCACTGATCAAGGCCACTTACATTAGCCATAAGGTCCGATCAGTCCACTGATAAATGCAGAATGCCTTTGATACGACCAAGCACATTACTAACGGATGTCTTTCCGATCTGACAAGATCATGAAGACTGATTGGGGGCGAGTTGGACGCGCTCCCGTCGTGGTTCAAGGTGCGGAGATCGGTGAGGACTGGATCCCGCACAACAAGTGTTACATGAGGAAGAAGGTGACGAGGAGGATACTGGAGATGTCCAAGCCCAGGTCGACATTGAGGTATCATCCAAGGCTAGGCCATGAGCATGCATCCATTCAGGCTCATCGATTTTATATGTCGATCACCGACACCACGAGGACATGGCCATGTTGGTCATCCCCAAGCCTTTTCCAGTCGATGATCAAGAAATGGATCTACATCCCTATCCTTCGTGTGGTGAAGTTGTCAGCGAACAAGACGTGCAACTACTAGGTGCGTGTGGAGTGGTTTCGGGGCCAGATCGTGCTAGGCATGGGGTGGGATTACTTTGCCACAAGCATAAGATCCTCCTCGACGACCTCCTCGGCTTCAAGCTCTCAAACCTGGGGGTTCAAAGTGCAGGTCTAAGACGCCGGAAGTCTACCATCACCATGTACATATGCCACAAGTTCGTCTGTCGAGGCCCATATGATACCGCCTTCCAAAGTTCTACGTGGTCCTATTGCCTGTCTAGTTGTCTCGACATGTTAGCTGTTAAACCGTCGTTTGTTGATGTTTAAACTGTGCATTTTGGTTAGGGAAACACCACCCTGGGTTCGTGCAGGGGCATGTGATGCCCATGTTGGCTTTAAACTGTTGGGGAACGTAGTAATTTCAAAAAAATTCCTACGCACACACAAGATCATGGTGATGCATAGCAACAAGAGGGGAGAGTGTGATCTACGTACCCTTGTAGACCGACAGCGGAAGCGTTGTGACAACACGGTTGATGTAGTCGTACGTCTTCACGATCCGACCGATCCAAGCACCGTTACTTCGGCACCTCCGAGTTCTTGGCACACGTTCAGCTCGATGACGATCTCCGGGCTCCGATCCAGCAAAGCGTCGGGGAGGAGCTCCGTCAGCACGACGGCGTGGTGATGATTTTGATGTTCTACCGTCGCAGGGCTTCGCCTAAGCACCGCTACAATATGACCGAGGTGGAAAATATGGTGGAGGGGGCACCGCACACGGCTAAGGAACGATCACGAAGATCAACTTGTGTGTCTAGAGGTGCCCCCTTGCCCCCGTATATAAAGGAGCAAGGGGGAGGGGGCGGCCGGCCTAGAAGGGGGCGCGCCAAGGGGAGTCCTACTCCCAATGGGAGAGGAAAAAGGAAAAGGGGGCTGCGCCCCTTGTCCAATTCGGACCGGAGGGGGGGCGCAGGCCTCCTTCCTTTTGGCCTCTCTCCTCTATTCCCGTATGGCCCAATAAGGCCCATATACTCCCCGTCAAATTCCCGTAACTCTCCGGTACTCCAAAAAATACCTGAATCACTCGGAACCTTTCCGATGTCCGAATATAGTCGTCCAATATATCGATCTTTACGTCTCGACCATTTTGAGACTCCTCGTCATGTCCCGGATCTCATCCGGGACTCCAAACTCCTTCGGTACATCAAAACTCATAAACTCATAATATAACTGTCATCGAAACCTTAAGCGTGCGGACCCTACGGGTTCGAGAACAATGTAGACATGACCGAGACACGTCTCCGGTCAATAACCAATAGCGGAACCTGGATGCTTATATTGGCTCCTACATATTCTATGAAGATCTTTTATCGGTCAGACCGCATAACAACATACGTTGTTCCTTTTGTCATCGGTATGTTACTTGCCCGAGATTCGATCGTCGGTATCCAATACCTAGTTCAATCTCGTTACCGGCAAGTCTCTTTACTCATTTCGTAATACATCATCTCACAACTAACTCATTAGTTGCAATGCTTGCAAGGCTTTATGTGATGTGCATTACCGAGAGGGCCCAGAGATACCTCTCCGACAATCGAAGTGACAAATCCTAATCTCGAAATACGCCAACCCAACATGTACCTTTGGAGACACCTGTAGAGCACCTTTATAATCACCCAGTTACGTTGTGACGTTTGGTAGCACACAAAGTGTTCCTCCGGCAAACGGGAGTTGCATAATCTCATAGTCATAGGAACATGTATAAGTCATGAAGAAAGCAATAGTAACATACTAAACGATCGGGTGCTAAGCTAATGGAATGGGTCATGTCAATCAGATCATTCACCTAATGATGTGATCCTGTTAATCAAATAACAACTCTTTGTCCATGGTTAGGAAACATAACCATATTTGATTAACGAGCTAGTCAAGTAGAGGCATACTAGTGACACTATGTTTGTCTATGTATTCACACATGTATTATGTTTCCGGTTAATACAATTCTAGCATGAATAATAAACATTTATCATGATATAAGGAAATAAATAATAACTTTATTATTGCCTCTAGGGCATATTTCCTTCATAAACACCCCCTACTAAGCTGCTGACGTGCTTAGTCATGTATGTCTAGTTCTGAATTTGTTGTGTTGTTGCTTATTTCTGCATAATGTGTGTTTGTTGTTCTTTGCTGTTGTGTTGTTCTTGTGTAGTGTGGTGGTAAGCCCGCCACATTTAAAAGGGGTGAGCACATTGGCAAATTCGCACACAGCCAAACAACTATGATTTGCAGTTGCTCACCCCTAAAGCACATACGCGAGCAACCAGATGCTAGACATTCAAATGCTCAATGGTGCAATGCAAGGTTCCAAACAATGTGCATAAGGTGGTCTAGAGCCTGAATACCCTTAAACAGGCTCTACTGGCGACAGATGCAAAGTGCCCAAAATCCATGCGAGTAACCAAACACATCCAATGCGTAGAAACGCATGCACGAAGGACCAAAGTAACCTGGGCGATCTGGTCCTTGGTATCGATTTGTAGTAGCCCGAGTGGGAGAATTAACGTGAGCTCATTGTGTTGTCATGTATCCAGTTCTTCCCCAGGCTCTTCTTCCTCCTCTACCTCGGTTGCTTCATGGGAAAGGAAAGGAGCTCATGGGTGCGTGCTTCTCTTCAATGCTCTTGCTTCACCCCAAAATTCTAGTAGCCTTCAGACGCCCATCACACATGTAATCAAGGTGAGAGCGAACCATTTCGTAGTTGCATGCGCAATAGCGACAACATGTCATTGATGCACATAGACAACCATGGCCACTTTGGCTCGGACTTGGCTTTGGGTCACGACAAGCTTTGTAGGTAACACCCATTGACGCCTATACACGGTACACATGTATCTCATATGTATCCGATGATCATGTGCTTCTAAAGGTATTAGGTAGGATGTGCGGCTTGCCGCACCCAAGCCGGGAGCCCGTCATATCCAACACGTAACAAAGTCATTGAAGCATTGCATATAAAATGAAAGGATTTTTTTTATATTTTCCACTCTAGATTTTGCCAACCTTTCTTATGTTACTCTAGCTTTTGATGTTTCGCTTCTGTTACTCCTAGCTGTTGACAATACATCTTCATGGCAAAAGCAAAAATTTCAGAGTGTCAATTATGATACTATTTCAAAAGCTAAGAGTGACAAAAGTGAAATGATATTATTTCACTTTTGTTACGGAATGACAATTGTGATACATTGTCAAGAGCTAAGGGTGACAAAAATAAAACATCATTTTTTAGTGTGGCATAAACAAAATTGGCAAAACCTAGAGTGCTAAAAAGACAAATCTAAGGGCCCAGATTGACCGGTGAAATATGCAACGCTCACAGCAAGCCAGCCCAAGTTCCGACGGCCAATGACACTGGAAAACATATCTAACTGTCTAGAACCTCCGATGAATGTGAAAGCTTGGTTTCACCCAGCTATGTAACTATGGGATGGGATGGGGTACGTACGTGACACCAGGGGCGATTCTACTGGGGGGCTTTAACAGGCTCAAGCCCCCCCCTCCAGCACTGTAAAATTTGTTTCTACTACTAGTTTTAAGGCCCAGCCCAACATTTGCAGGCCCAATCCAACACATATTTGCATGACCCAGACAGCCCAGCCCGCCCTCCATTTTTTTCTAGATTCGCCACTGCGTGACACGGTGATCGGCCACGGTGATCGGCCTCGCACGTATACCATTGGCATGCTAAAATACTGGTCTGCGGTCCTCTAGACCGGAGAGCAGAAGACGGCCTGCACGCGACACAGTGCGCAAACTCACGCTGTTCACCTGGTGGTGATCATTGATCAGTCTCTCTCAATCAGAGACGAGTTATGGTTTCCAGAGCGTCTATCTACGGGCAAGACCGGCCTAGTAAAACGAGCCCCGTGTCGCTCCCCGCGAGCGACCCGAGCGCTAGCCCTAGCCGCCGGTCGCCGCCGCACCTCCAGCCTTCCTCTCCCCGCCGCCGCCGGTGAGCGCCGCCGGGCAAAGCACGCGCGGTGTCGGCGGCGGCGGGTTTTCCTCCCCTGCAAGCGAGGCGGGCTGCGGGGGCTGCTGCGCTTAGCGAAGGCGAGGGGCGCTGCGGCGTGTGACTGGGCGAGGGCTGGCGTTGCCCGGCGCGCCATGGCGGCGAGTGGCGGAGCGCGCGCCGCCGGCGAGAGGAGGTCGCGGGTCCGACAGGCGCGGGGTCCCCGCGGTCGGTCGGGGAAAATCTGGCCTCTGCTGGCTTGGGGAAGGGCAAGCGGGGGTGCCAGCGCGCGCACCGTTGGCGCGAGGAGGCCTCTGACGCCATAGGAACGGGGTCGGCCGGCCAGATCTGGCCGTTAGCTTGCTCACGGCGGGATGGTTTGGCGCCGCGGGCCTGCTAGTCGGATGGCTGCGTTTCGTGTCTGGGTCGGCTACGTTTTTGGCGTGTGGAGGCAGTAGCGGTGGAGTCGGGGTTGCTGGTGGTGTCTCTCCTTCAAGTGCGTACACGCCAGCTCCCTTGAGTGGTGGCGCCTTCCAGTTTGCTTGGGGCTTCACGAGGCTTGCGCAGACCAGATCCAGCACGAGCACTCTTGGCCTTGCGCGCGGTGGTGCGGACGGCACAATTTGGCTTGGATCCCGCCCAGTTCTGCGTGCTGCAGTGCGGACCGGCTATGTCCGGCTTTCCCTCTGCCTTCTTTGTGCGCTGCGATGCGGAGGATCGCCCAGTTCTGCGCACGGAGATAGAGAATGGCCAGATCCGGCTTGGCTCGCCCAGGGTCTGCGAGCGGCTATGTGGACCGGCCAGGTTGGCGTGTGCTCACCGAGTTTCTGCGTGCGGCTTTGACATACTCGTTATTGGTAGTGTTCGCATGGGGCTGTGATGCTCCGTGGCGCTGGTGGCCTCGGATCCTGGATTTGTTGGTGGAAGACTCGGCTCCGGATGAAAATCATGCATCGACATTGTCGTTGCCGGCGGTAGCGGCATCCACGGATGTCGTCGTCCTCCTTGGAGGTATCGTTGTGGAGCCGCTTGCCCTTCCTACCCAACGGCGTGAGATCTTCGGGTGAAAACCTAAGATCAGGCAGTGCCAGATCGGGTGACGGCGGTGTTCTCAACATCGTTTTCCTTCTTGGGGGCGTCACCTTGGAGAATCCCGACGATGGATCCGATGGTGTTCACGATTGATGGTAGAGTTTGGGTTCGTGGTGCTGCCGACAGGTCCTTTTTTTTTCGCACTGCTTTTTCAGTGCTTTCCTCCTCTGAGGATTTTTGTAACACCTTCTTCTGATCAATGAATTTGGCAGTTTTCTTACCAACATTCAAAAAAAAATCAGAGACGAGTTCCCGCGCCGAGATCCCGACCAGATTTGCTGCCGACGGGTGCGGCGGCAGGGCAGAGCCTGCGTCGCGCCGGACGATGGATCCCACTTTGCACAGACGCGAGTCGGGCTGGGACCTGAGATACACACGACACGAGCAGGACATTATTTACTTGAGGTTCATCAGGGGCACCGTTTACTTTCCTTGTTGTTTTACCGTTGGCTTGCGCGCGCGCGCGTGTGTGCATGCTGAATCTGTGATCACACTTTCTCTCTAAAGACACCACGGCGCCGTGCTTGCTTGACCGGTTGGAGCACGCAGATTTGTTTGACCATCCGCTTTTGGACATGGAAGTGCTATCTAGTGGTATGCTATCAGCTTTGTGTGTTACTGCCTGGGGCATCTGGTGTAGTAAAACATGCTGGAGGAGTAGTAGTAGTAGAATAACGAGGTTTTTTAGGCCACCTCCACCACGCGACCCCAAACGGACGTCCGGATTAATCGGATTTTGTTCCTTTGGGGCGCCGATGGATTCGCCCGTGTCCGGCTTTGTCAGATGGGTCGTGCGTGTGCCCACCGCGCGGCCGCACCCCAAATCGTGTCCGGGGTGGACGTGGATAAAAAAATTATAAAAACTAGAATGAAATAACTAAAAAAGTAAATAAACGCATTTAAAAAAACATAAAACATATATATGGGTTGGCCACATAACGGCCCAGTTTCCACGGCCACTTAAAATGCCCAGTTTCATAATTAACATATAAAAAATAATAAAAAAACGCCTCCCGCGCGCTCCTGCCGTGCCCGTCGGTGCCGTGGCCGTCGCCGTCTTCACTGGCCGCCGGTGTCGTGTCCACAGGTGGGCCGGCGGTGCGTGGTAGACGGGGGCGGGCTGGACGACCGGAGGTGCCTGCACCACCTCCTCCCGGGGCGACGCCTCCCGCTCCGGTGACTGCGGCGGAGTGGGGCACCAGTTCACGCCCACGCGGCGGCCATCTCCGGAGCAGTGCAGGACCAGCCCCACCCCTGGCCCAGCAGCTGCTGGAATGCGGCCGGCATCGCCTCCTCCGTCGCCTCCTCCGTGACGGCCGCCATCTGCAGCTCCGGGAAGGCGACGTCCCCGGCAGCAGAGAGGGCCATGGTCTTCTCCAGGCCGTTCCACTGCCGCTCGTCGTGCGTGTTCATGGAGTCATCCATGACATGCTGCAGGAGACGGGCCTCCTCCTCCGCTGTCATGCGAGGAGGGGGAGGTGGCGACGGAGAGGGGGAAGGCGACGACGTGGGCGTCAGGCCGCGCACCCAGGTACGCCCCCGCTCCTGTCGTGGCCGCCGCGGCCCCGTCGAGGTGCCGGCGAAGAACGATGCGCGCCTGGTGCCGTGCTCGTCACAAAACCAGGTGTCCCAGAGTCCGGAGTCGGGGGCGTACCTGGGGTCGTAGAAGAGGTCGTCGGGGAGGCGGCGGTGACGCTCAATCTCCTTGTCGCGCGCACGGCCGCTCGTCGGGACCGGCGGGATCGGGACTCGGTCGGCGGAGAGATGCCAGTTATTGGGGAGATGGACGTCGCTCCAGGGGAGCGGCGTCCTCGTCTCCCAATAACGGCGGCACACCGACGAGCGGACGTAATGCCGGCCGCGCTCGCCGGCGAAGGTGGGCGCGATGGAGAAGGCGGGCGGTGCGGGGGCCCGGTGTGCTGGCGATGGCGAGCCGCGGCGGCGTCCCGACAAGGAACTAGCCTCGCGGTTGTGCATGCCTTTGCGGCCCATGGCGGCGGGCGGCCGGCCGGCGAGGTGTTGGCTAGGGTTTGGGACTGGGGCTGTCGGGTTTCGAGGAGGCTGCGGGATGGCGTGAGACAGTGTGGACGACTACCCGTCCACGCTTCCCACTTAAAAAAGGACAGCGACCGTTTGACGTGCGGATGACAAGTGGGGCCGCCCGCTCGTGTGCATTGATGTGGGCGGGTGGGAGGTAGGTGGCCGCCTGCCACGCGGCCCTGACGCGGACGAGGCGCGCGTCCGTTTCTTGTCCGTCGCGACCTAAACCCGGCGCAAGTTTGCGCTCGAAATGTATCGGCCCGGACACAAAACGGACAAGACGGGTTTGGGCCACTGCGCGCTGGGCCGCCTCCTTTGTCCATTTTACCACAAACTGATGGGATCGGACAGGATAGGGTCACACGGTGGTGGTGGAGTTGGCCTTACGTCTGCAAATAGCCACGTGCATTGTTGGGGGCCGCCTGCCCGATGGACCCGGGAGGGAGGGGCTCCTCTCCTCTGCGCGGGCATGTGGCCGTGGCGGTCAAGAGCTGACTCGGAGCACCACATGCATGCGCGGAACACGGGCCTGCACCTGGACGGCCACTGTGACAACGTTTGCCGTGTCCTATTTACACGTCGCTTTTACCATGCTCCCACCCGCCCAGCTCCAAGTCTGCAATCATCCACGACCGTGCCGACGCATCCAGCAAATCCCAAGCCATATTACGGACGTCGACCGCGACGCGTCCACACAACTGTCCCTGTTTGATCGTACACGTCCAACAACACGGCGTACGCAGGCGCGCATACGCTGTGCATGTGACAACAACATACATTTGAAACGGATGGTTGGACGCCTACGAGTGATCGATCGAGCACCCTCGCCCACCGATCGCCGCGCAGGCAGCACCGCACGGCCGCGTCGGCACCGCCTCGTCCTGTTGCGACCTGTGAGGATGCTCTGGTCAATGACTGGACGTGCGCCGCAGTGGAACGTACACGCGCCTGGCCGTCCCCATGCCGCCGCGCTCTCCGCTCCCAGGCGCCTCCAGCCGCGGCATCCCTCATCCCGGGATGTCCTTGGCGCCGAGCGTGGGCGCTGCGCGCCGTGACGCGCCACGCCGGCCACCGAGCAGGCCGAGGCCACCACGAGAGCACCGCTAGTACTGGCACTGCACACGACGCAGAGGGGGAGATGGGCACAAATGGCTGGCGTGCGCGCGCAGGTACACGAGGCGAGCGCGAGCGGGCGGGATGGGTATGCCCTGCTCTGGTGGTTGGGGCTCGGGATCACGGGGCGTGGTGGCAAACGGTGTGGCCACGGCACACACACGGCCGCGGTGACCGTGCATGCAAATGTGCTTTGGGTCGTTGGTTCAGCACAGCGTGGTGGGCCGCCTGTGCCGCCACTAATGAATCGCCTCCGACCTCTCTCTTTTCCTCCTTTTAATCCGCCCCGCTTTGCACAAAGGCGCTGCATCCTCTCTGGTGTTTGTCGTCAGCGGCCGGGGAAGGGATCGGTGGGCGCAAGCGTGCGTGCGTGCGTGCTGTTTCGGGTGCATCTTCGCGATGCGAATGTGCATCCATCTTCGTCCGATCCATCCTCGTATGTCCGTCCACTGACGCCTTTGCCTTTCCCTTGCACTGCCTGCCGCTACACACGCCTACACCATGCCTACATCGGTGCAACGTAGCCTGACCTCGACCTGCATTTCCAGGCTCGCTCGGCCACGACGAGTGAATTCAATTCAATGCGCTTGCATAATGACGACATACGCTCTCTCTAGGCTCCTGTGCCACCGTTTAGACACACAGAGGAGGAATGCGGCGACGGATGGTCTCTACAACCTACCGCGCTCTGCTCGCTGGGTCACTCTCGTTCGTCCCATGTGCCCTCGTCCAGAGGCCTCGCCGTACCGAAAGATGCCTTTCTCTTTCTCTTTCTCTTCCTCTTTTCTTTTCTTTCGTTCCCGTTGCATCAAAACGGCCGGTAACCAACCAGTCAGTCAGGCTTCCCAGTGTGGAAGTAGCAGCAGCGAGAGCGAGGCGTCTGTGTAAGAGGCAGCAGAGCCGCTGCCGCTTTCGCTCGCCACTTTCTTTTGTTGGAACGGGACGAAAGCGGGTTCCGGCGCCAAACACTCAAAAAAAAAATGAAACTCCATGGGCACTAGCACCCACGGTTTATTGATATAGAAGAAGCATCCCTCATGAGAATTTCAGAAATTCGTCCCCGACGTGGATCGAACTCTGGTCGTTAGGTTTACAATCATGCGCCCCCAACCACTGGGCTATGCCCACGTCCTCGGCGCCAAACACTCAACGAGCACCGCATGGCCATGGCCTCCATTGCTTGCTGGATGCAACCAAGCTTAGCTCCTAAGCTACACCTACGAGCACAGCAGCAGTAGTACGTTGCAGCCTCGTGGCTGCGTCTTATCTTGGCTACACCCGGAATATCCATGCGTGACACGCTTACAATTACTATAGTTGCCAGTAATCATGTTTTTAGCAGGCACAACACAGCACAACACACGCAGTTGTGAAGCTCCTTTTGATAAACGGACAGAGTGTGTACTCGCTCTGTGACGGAAAGACGAGCCCGGTGTCAGTGGCTCGCCGTGGCAGAGCTGGCCACGTCCATCTAGGTCATCAACATCGCGCAGGCACGGGGAGGGAGGCCACCATGGCATGCATCGCATGATGAGCTGCCATGTTTGTACCATTGCTAGCGCCACTACTCCGCGCTGTCCCACACACACACGCGCCTACAGTGGGTGGGACTCTTCTCTTTTCTTCCCTCTCCCTCCCTCCGCCCTCTCTCACTCTCTCCGTCCAAGCAGTTTCGCTCGCTCGGTAGAGATTATAATATCACGATGGGCCAAAAGCTCCAGTGAGCCGCTGCCCCCACCGGCCGACGCTCCTCCCGAGAACCTCGCCAAGGAATCCTAGAATCCAAGAAACCCACCAGCAAAACACAGGCCAGCCAGGTCCGTCCGTGGTGGTGGTGGAGGGAAGGGAAGAAGACCAGTGAAGACCACGCAAGGCACAGGCGCATTTGCGTGCGCCCGTCCTCGCGTGCTGTCTTCTCCTTCCTCCTCCGACCGCCGCCTTCCCGGACAGTGATGGCGCGGCGGCAGGCGGCTGCGGCCCTGCTGTGCCTGGCCGTCCTGGCGACGGCGGCGGCGGCGTCCGTGCTGGCGGCCGCGGTCACCTACGACCGGAAGGCGGTGCTCATCGGCGGGCAGAGGCGGATCCTCTTCTCCGGATCCATACATTACCCCCGGAGCACCCCAGAGGTAGCCCCCAGCTGCGTTCTTCGGAGACCGTCTCCTTTTCCTTTCCTTTTCTTGCTTTTTCCGGGGAAGGGGACGGGGGTTTCGTGTGTGGCTGGTTAATGGCGCGGTTCCCGGTTTCTTGCTTGGTAGAGCTGCCATGAAAGAAAAGTGAAATGCCGCTTGCTTGCCCGTACGTTTCCCCCTCTTTGCTTTGCGCTCAATGCTTTCAAGCGACAGATATCGACATTTCCCTATCCTTGCGGGCTCCTTTTTTTGTAGATTTTCTTGAAATGCTGCTCGTTTTGCTTGCTCCTGCGACCATTTTTGGGGCATTTTGCTTCCCCAGCACCGCTAATAATCTACAGTAGCTTGTTACTAGATTTTCGTTCACATATTTCCGAATCTCTGGCTGATTGACCGACCACTGACTGCCCATTGACGCTGCTCCTGTCCATCAGATGTGGGAAGGGCTGATTCAGAAGGCGAAAGACGGAGGCTTGGACGTGATCCAGACCTACGTCTTCTGGAACGGCCACGAACCAACCCCCGGAAACGTACTGCATCCACACTTATCATCACCTACCATTCAGACATTCAGTGTGAGCTGCTACTATAAGAGGTGTGGAATTCCAGTGGTAATTTTCTCGCTTGGTGCAGTACAACTTCGAGGGGAGGTACGATTTGGTCAAGTTCATTAAGACGGCCCAGAAGGCCGGGCTGTTCGTGCATCTCCGCATCGGTCCCTACATTTGCGGGGAGTGGAATTTTGGGTATGCACATTTACTCCTCGCCACCACTTGTTAAGATGAATCACCAGCACAGTAGAAATGGCACTATTTACTGGCATTGTGCTGCTGCTTCCAGTTTGGTGAATGCGTGTGATTTGCTTTTGTTTGTCACTCACTTCACTTGACTTGTGTCTGTTCACATGCAATTTATGCAGCGGCTTTCCGGTCTGGCTCAAGTATGTTCCGGGCATCAGCTTCAGGACGGACAACGAGCCTTTCAAGGTCCGTGGGAGTCCACAATTTCTGGATCTTGTCTGGGATGCAGGTCTTCTTTTGCTTAGGTTTGTGGCAATGACCCTTTGTTTTTGCAGGCGGCAATGCAGGGGTTCACTGAGAAGATTGTGGGGATGATGAAGAGCGAGGAGCTCTTTGCTTCCCAAGGTGGCCCTATTATCCTTTCTCAGGCAAGTGTGTATAAACATTCTCTTCGAGCTAAATGCAAATCTTTGACATGGCATGGTTGTTTACTGCATGTTGAGATAGTTGCCAACTTGCCATTGTACATAACGCTGAAATAAATAAATTTTCTTCCATGACACGCGAAACTGCTCATTCATTTGTTGCAAGTGCTCTGCTTATTGTTGCCTTCTTTTCTTGCTTGAAGTTAGTGATTCAGCATTTGTCAACATGGTTTGTCTTAATCTGCGTATTTTCCCTGGTTGCTCATGGTGTTGGCTGTTGTTATTTGGATTGCAGATTGAGAATGAGTATGGGCCAGAAGAGAAAGAGTTTGGGGCTGCTGGCAAGTCATACAGTGACTGGGCGGCAAAGATGGCCGTGGGATTGGACACCGGTGTGCCGTGGGTGATGTGCAAGCAGGAAGACGCACCAGATCCAGTGGTATGTTGATCTTGTCCCATGCCGAATTAAAAGGATCATGGCGCAAATGTAGCAAACTGATGATTATTTGACATCTTAGATTCTTAAGGGTATTTTTCTTTTTCTTTTTTGCTCATGTAAGTTCACGTGTTTATTTCTGTGAGCTCAGTGCAGGTTATATCCATAAGGCATTCCATTTAGTGTTTTAGGTTTCTAAAATACCGGTTCCAGTTCGTATACAGAATATAGACTCGTTTTACAACTATAATCAAATCAGTTTGTATGCTACATCTTGTCGAACTTGTTGAACTAGTAGTTCAAATTACATTTAATTGTCCTTTGTACAGATAAACGCATGCAATGGTTTCTACTGTGATGCATTTACACCGAATGCGCCTTCCAAGCCTACGATGTGGACTGAAGCTTGGACTGGTTGGTAAGTTCTCTTTCGAGGGAAATATCCAATCTACTGTGAAAAGTATACAGCTACAGTTTTCATTGATGCAGTTCACATGTTCATCATTTAGATTCTGTTGATCCTAGTGTTTCTTTGTACAATTGCATTAATATGAACAATAATGTAGGTTTACTGAATTTGGTGGGACCATCCGTAAACGACCAGTTGAAGATCTTTCATTTGCTGTTGCTCGCTTCGTGCAGAAGGGTGGTTCTTTTATCAACTACTACATGGTATGACAGAAAACAAGTTGTAGATATGCTTATTACCATTCGTAAGTTTTCTTGAAGCTTCCTGCGGGGAGATATTCACGTTTTTTCTTCTGAACAAAGTATCATGGTGGAACAAATTTTGGGCGCACCGCTGGGGGTCCCTTCATTACAACAAGCTATGATTATGACGCTCCACTTGATGAATATGGTAAGTTTAGAAATATAGTGTTGCTGTCAGTATGGTCACTATCTGTATCTATTATTTGTCTATTTTGAGCATGGTGGTGACTTTTGACATATAAATAATTGAATTTTTGCTAAATGGGCTAGATAATTCTTACCCAAACTCTGCTTTGTTATTAACCAGGACTTGCAAGAGAACCAAAGTATGGACATCTTAAAGAACTTCATAGAGCTATTAAGTTATGTGAGCCGGCATTGGTTTCTGTTGATCCAACTGTGACTTCCCTTGGAAGTATGCAAGAGGTTTGTCTTGATTACCTTTTCCCATCACTGAAGTGCATATATCCCATATGGCTTGATCTGTCACTTACATCTACAACCTATAATTCAGGCCCATGTCTACCGATCTCCATCTGGTTGTGCAGCTTTTCTCGCAAACTATAATTCTAACTCTCATGCGAAAGTTGTCTTCGACAATGAGCATTACAGTCTACCACCTTGGTCAATCAGCATCCTTCCTGATTGCAAAACAGTTGTTTATAATACTGCAACAGTAAGTTCCACTTGTGCTTATGAGTATGGTATTACGTCGTTCTCCGGTCTTGTTATTTCAATCCATTATATGTGGAGGTTGTTTAGCTGGTCCAAAATGCTATTATCTCCACAGGTTGGTGTTCAGACATCTCAAATGCAAATGTGGTCCGATGGGGCCTCTTCAATGATGTGGGAGAGGTATGATGAGGAGGTTGGTTCACTGGCAGCTGCTCCATTGCTCACCACAACTGGTCTACTGGAACAGCTTAACGTCACAAGAGACACCAGTGATTATCTTTGGTACATGACCAGGTAATTGCCACACGAATAAGTTACAGGCCTCTAAATCCAACTTCATTGGAGTTTGATCTGTTTGTAAAACTTTCTTCGTTTTCTGTTTATGAAAAAGCGAGGTTCATGTCTTTCATGCTTTTTGTTTTAGAAAAGGAGGATTATCACTGGCCTCTGCATCCTTTCATGCTGAAACATAATATGCTTAAAATGATTATTGTAGTGTGGATGTAAGCCCCTCTGAGAAGTTTCTACAAGGTGGCAAGCCTTTGTCTCTCTCTGTGCAATCTGCTGGCCATGCCTTGCATATCTTTATCAATGGACAGCTACAAGGTTTTCCACTTGAAACTGCTCTCTTGTCTATACAACACCAGCACTGTGGAAACTGAATAGTGAATAAAATAATTTTTGTTCTGGTGTAGGTTCTGCTTCTGGAACCAGGGAAGATAAAAGAATCTCATACAAGGGCAATGTTAACCTTCGTGCCGGTACTAACAAAATTTCACTGCTGAGTGTTGCTTGCGGGCTGCCGGTTCGTTCCCTCATCGCTGCATGAATTTATAAACTTACAGCTAATGATCTTGCATATATGACTGAACTATTCTTGTCCCTGTAGAATATCGGGGTTCATTACGAGACATGGAATACTGGTGTCAATGGTCCTGTTGTGCTTCATGGTTTGGACGAAGGTTCGCGAGATCTGACCTGGCAGACATGGACCTATCAGGTGAGTGCAGCATCTAGTAACTTTGTTGTTGACTAATTTATGTTCAAGTAAGAAAGAAGGTAAATAAATGTACCTTATCCATTCTAGGTTGGTCTGAAAGGTGAACAAATGAACCTGAACTCCTTAGAAGGTGCAAGTTCAGTTGAATGGATGCAAGGATCATTGATAGCACAAAACCAAATGCCATTGGCATGGTATAGGGTAAGGAAAAAAATCAATCTATGATAGGAACCCTTTAGCGGTATAATATTTTCAGTCCCACTCTTACAACTGCTTGTTTTAATAGGCATACTTTGATACTCCAAGTGGTGATGAACCTCTGGCTCTGGATATGGGTAGCATGGGTAAGGGACAAATCTGGATAAACGGACAAAGCATTGGACGGTACTCATTAGCATATGCAACTGGGGACTGCAAAGATTACAGTTACACTGGGTCATTCCGGGCAACCAAATGTCAAGCAGGTTGCGGTCAGCCGACACAACGCTGGTAAGACCATTTACCACAACATTTGAATGAGATAATCAGCCCGCTGCCTCGTCTTTTTTTAGTATCCAAAATCATACTGCTTGATACTTGTCTTCCTTCACCATTAAAACTGGAGCATTCACTTCCAATTATTTTTTGTTTTTTGCCCTCGTTAGTAAAGTATTGTTGCTACTGCATTGACTAAATTGTTCAAACTGATATATTCAGGTATCATGTGCCAAAATCCTGGTTGCAGCCATCTAGAAATCTGTTAGTTGTTTTCGAGGAACTTGGCGGGGATACTTCGAAGATTTCGCTTGTGAAGAGATCAGTGTCAAGCGTCTGTGCTGATGTATCAGAGTTTCATCCAAGTATCAAGAACTGGCAGACTGAGAGCTCAGGGGAAGCTAAGCCTGAGTTACACAGGTCGAAGGTGCATCTAAGATGCGCGCCTGGGCAGTCTATTTCTGCCATCAAATTTGCAAGCTTCGGGACGCCCTCTGGGACTTGCGGAAGTTTCGAGCAAGGGGAGTGCCATTCGACCAAGTCACAGACTGTTCTTGAGGTCAGTTAATTTCTTTCAGTAGTTTTAGACCGCTTGAATTCTCTGCACCGGAGTGCTACAGAATGCCCATGTTCACATTGTTATGCTACTTGCTGATGTTTCTTGTGTTCATTTGAACAGAAATGCATTGGGAAGCAAAGGTGCGCCGTCGCCATCTCCCCCGACAACTTCGGTGGAGACCCCTGCCCGGATGTGATGAAGAGGGTGGCGGTCGAGGCGGTATGTTCTCCCGGTACATAGGCGACTCTTCCGACTAGACTAATTTAAGGACGGCGCAGCAGCCTTGTGTGTGACCGATCAAGCACATGGGAAGTGATGTGGGGAGGTGAGAGTTCAACTGTAAAGTACTACCGACTCGATGTAGACGTGGCGCTGGAGGATTAGAATTCCATCTCTAGCATTGTGATTCAGATTAGGATTGGTGCTCTACCCTGCATCTCCATGAATTGTTCAAAAGCGACCAGCTGGTAATTTGTGGTTGGTCCTAGATGGAGTGTAGGGAGAGTAGAGGCAAAAGATCGATGCATTCTTTTGCTCGTGTCGTCGCTATGTTTTGGCTGTGTCACTGCCATCTTTCTTGAAGAAGAGAAGATGCTGTATCCTTACTTTTGAAATACTTGCTTTTAATTGTGCATGCTGTGAGCATGAATATGCTGATGATCACTTGCTCTTGGTTCTTGAGTCGTGTTTTGCTGGTGATTTTGTGCTCGAAGAGCCTGAAATCTGAAGAAAACTTCATTGTCATGTGAAAACAAAGAAGCAAATGGCAGGAAACATGGTAAATAATCGACATGACAGTTTCCTCTCTGAACAAACATGAATGGGATTTTGGTCTGCCTTTTCTTTCAAAAAAAAAGAAAGAGAACAAACATGAATGGGATTTTGGTCTGCCTTTTCTTTCAAAAAAAAGAAAGAGAACAAACATGAATGGGATTTTGGTTCTGCCTTTTCTTTCAAAAAAAAAAGAAAGAGAACAAACATGAATGGTGGCTCAGTCTTAAAGACAGTGGACTGGCTGCCTACTGGTCCTCGCTGATAACCTTTGCAGAGGCCGGTGCCAGACAGCTCCATGCCCGACAGAGCATTATCCTGAAAACCATAGAGGTGGACCTAATAATGAAGCCGAGTTATTGACAGGCAAAGTATGTAGGCGTGCACTAGCATAGCTGGAGCTCGAGCTCGAAGAAGAATTCTCTATATGGAGGAACGTCGTACCCATCGTGGGCGACGGTTGCGTGTTTATATCGCCAGGTCGCGACCTCCTAGTATAGCGTACAAGTTGGTTCAGATTACAACTTGAAGAAGAAGAGATAAGAGATGTTACAAAGATAAACGCATACGAGCTAGATCCTAGTCTATCTTCGGTTGGAGTCCTGGGCGATGGTTATCTTCAGGACTCTGAATCTCTGTCACGTACAGCACTAGGCGTTGCCATATTACGTTCAACATTCTCTCTTAATCACAACTTGGTCAAGTTGAGATTACGCTTGAACTCTTCAAAATTTTGTGTGGGCAAAGCTTTGGTGAATCCATCTGCAACCTGATCACGAGAATGAATGAACCGAATTTCCAACTGCTTGTTTGCAACTCGTTCTCTAACAAAGTGGAAATCAATCTTAATATGTTTCGTCCTTGCATGAAACACAGGGTTAGCAGACAGGTAAGTAGCACCAAGATTATCACACCATAAACATGGAGCTTGGGTAGTCTTCACACCAAGCTCTCGTAGCATGGACTGGACCCAAATAATTTCAGCTGTGGCATTGGCCAAAGCCTTGTACTCAGCTTCAGTACTGGATCTTGATACAGTGGCTTGTTTCTTTGCACACCATGATATTAAGTTTGGACCAAAGAATACTGCAAAACCACCAGTAGATCGTCTGTCATCTAAACACCCTGCCCAGTCAGAATCAGAGAATGCACTAACAAGTGTAGATGAAGACTTGTTGAAAGTGAGGCCTAGATTAACTGTGTCCTTCACATATCTCACTATGCGTTTAGCAGTTGTCCAATGAGTTATAGTGGGTGCATGAAGAAACTGACAAACCTTGTTTACTGCAAATGAAAGATCAGGTCTTGTCAAAGTCAGATACTGAAGTGCACCTACCAAGCTCCTGTACCTGGTACTGTCATCTTGACCCAAGGGCTTTCCTTCTGTAAGTGACAATTTTTCTATGCTGGACAGTGGAGTTGGTGAGGATTTACATCCTTGTAACCCAACTCTTCTTACCAGATCAGTGGCATACTTTTCCTGAGAAAGATGAAGACTATTTCCTTGTTTCTTGACTTCAATCCCTAGGAAGAAGTGCAAGTCACCCAGATCCTTGAGAGCAAACTCAGCACTTAAATCCTTCAACATTCCTGATATAGCCTCATTAGATGAGCTTGTGACAATAATATCATCAACATATATAAGAACGAATATTGTTGTTTTCAACTTGTTGTAAATGAACAAGGATGTGTCAGACTTAGAAGGAACAAAACCAAGAGTTTGCAATTTGTGGCTTAATCTGGAATACCATGCCCTAGGAGCTTGTTTAAGTCCATATAATGCTTTATCAAGCTTGCACACATGGAACGGCTTATTCTTGTTTTCAAAACCAGGAGGTTGTTTCATATATACTTCCTCTTCCAGAACACCATGAAGAAACGCATTCTTGACATCTAGCTGGCGAAGGCTCCATCCCCTGGAAACAGCAATAGAGAGCACAAGACGAATAGTTGCAGCTTTAACAACTGGACTAAAGGTGTCCTCATAGTCTATACCGTACCGTTGTTTAAAACCCTTTGCAACTAGTCTGGCTTTGTAGCGATCAATGGTTCCATCAGCCTTCTTTTTAATTCTAAATACCCACTTGCAATCAATCAAATTTTTACCGTGTCGTGGCGGAACCAGATGCCACGTTTTGTTTTTGAGAAGTGCCATGTGTTCTTCCTCCATGGCTGCCTTCCAATTTTTGTCGCTGAGTGCCTCGCCAAGAGTACTTGGTTCATCTGTGGAGCACATTAAACTGAACTTTGTCAGTTGTTTGTAATTAACTGGTTTTATTACCCCTTTTTGGAGACGTGTCCGTGGAACAGCAGCAGCCGGTGGTGATGCAGAAAATCCTGGGACGGCGGTGTCAGAAGATCCTGTGAGAATCCCCGCCTCGCTGCCAGCAGGATCCTCTGTGCCAACGCGGTTTGGAGACGGTGGAGACGCGGCGGAATCAGGCGCAGAGAATCCTGTGCCGTGGGAGACATCCAGCACAGACCCATCATGGCGCAATGCTGAGGCGAATCCAGGCGGGCCCGCGCCGGATCGCGCGCCAGCGGCAGAGGCTGACAGGGCCGGATCTGCGGTGGGACCAGCGCCTACACCTGGCTCCTGGCGGTCCTGGCGGTCCCCGCCTGTGGGCTGGCGGCGGACGTAGTGGCGGGGCCCATCATGAGCCCAGCGAATCTCGGGCTGCCGTGTGGGGGCATCCGAGTGGTGGAGGCGGGCCGAATCGCCCTGGCCCGTGGCGAGGCGCCGAGTGGCAAGCGCGGGGCCACTGCGCGGCTGGCTGGCGGGCTACGTGGGTTTCCGCGTGGCGCTGCTCCCGGGCGACCCTGATCCCGAGGAGGATCCGCTGTCAGGCTGCGGTGGAGTTGATCCCGAGGAGGATTTGTCCCCCAGCCCTGGACACATGAAATATGGCGTTGTAGGCAGATTTTCTTCGCCATTTTGAGCGTGTCCTGCACCGTTTTCTGCGCTGTTCTCATCTGCATCATCATAGAACTCATGCACTTGGTTATGAACATTAGTCAATATTGGATCACCACAATCATTATCCCCATGAGAGATGCCGGTAAGACTAGAGGGTAGAAGAAGAATTTCTTTGCGAAGTAGTGCCCCGGCATTTGGGTGGAGTTCAGAGAAAGGAAATTTTGTCTCATAAAAAATGACATCACGAGAGATATAAACTCGACCAGTGGAGATGTCTAGGCACTTAACACCTTTATGTTGGGCACTATAGCCAAGAAAAGCACATTGCTTGGAGCGAAACATGAGCTTGCGAGTGTTATATGGGCGAAGATTTGGCCAGCAAGCGCAACCAAACACACGAAGAGTTGTGTAGTCGGGTTTGATGTGGAGGAGACGCTCAATAGGAGTTTCATAGTTGATGACACGGCTAGGTAGCATATTTATGATATGTACCGCAGCAAGAAAAGCCTCGTCCCAAAACTTTAGGGGCATGGAGGCGCCGGCTAGTAAGGCAAGACCGACTTCAACGATGTGTCTGTGTTTGCGTTCAGCAGACCCATTCTGTTGATGGGCGTGAGGACATGACACGTGATGAGAGATGCCAATTTTCTGAAAGAACGAGTTTAACTTCTCATACTCCCCTCCCCAATCAGATTGGAGAGCCAGGATTTTGCAATCAAATTGGCGCTCAACAAGAGCTTGAAAATTCAGAAACACTTGAAACACATCCGACCTTTTTTTAAGAAGGTAAATCCATAAAAACTTGCTATAGTCATCTATGAAACTCACATAATATGTGTGTCTACCAACAGAGGAAGGGGCAGGCCCCCACACATCAGAGAAAACAAGTTGTAGAGGCTTGGTAGAAACACTGGTAGAAATTGGATAAGGTAGCTGATGGCTTTTAGCCTTTTGACAGGAATCACAAATTTTCTCAACATCACGCTCTCCAACATACGGGAGCTTATTTTTCTTAAGTAATATCTCAACTAAGGAAAAAGATGCATGTCCTAAACGATCGTGCCATCGTGTTGAAGACACTTTGGTGGCACTAAAAACTTGTTTATTGAACCTTCTAATTTCTGGAATCAAGGGGTAAAGCCCACGAACGCATCTACCTCGATATAGCACCTTCTTCGTTGCCTGATCCTTGATCAAAAAGAAGTAAGGGTGAAACTCAAGAAAGACATGATTGTCAATGGCAATGCGATGAACGGAAAGAAGGCTTTTTGAAGCACTAGGGACATGCAAAATTTTCCTAAGATGAATTTTTCGATGAGGGGTTTTAATAATTGAGTGACCAACATGACTAATTTTCGTACCTTCTCCACTTGCTGTGTGGATGTGATCTTTGCCACGGTACTTGTCGCGCATGGTCACCTTCTCCAGCTCACCGGTGATGTGGTTTGTGGCACCGCTGTCGACCTACCAATTGGTGTCGACGCCGTAGGAGCCATCAGCAGCTCCGGCCACCTTCTCATCTTGTGAGGAATCATCTTCGTCTTCTTCAAAACGGTACCAACAATCTTTTGCCGAGTGTCCCGGCTTGCCACAGATTTGGCACCTGATTGCATCAGGGCGTGATCTGTTGTTGGAGGAGTTGCCGCGCCGGCCTCGATTGTTGGAGGAGAAAGGCCGGCCGCCGCGTGTGTTGTTGGCGTCGCTGCTGTTTCCGTTGCCGGAGCCCCGGCCCTTGCCACTCCGAGGTGGGCCGCGGTAGCGGGAGCCTCCGCCCCGGCCGCGCGTGGCAGCGTTCGCTGACGACTTGAAGCCGCCCGTCGCGCCTGCTCCCTGGAATAGAGCCACCCGTTGGTCGAAGTTGCTCATCTGCCCGAACAGCTCGTCGAGAGTGACCGGGGTGGTGCGGGCGTCGAGGGCGGACACCAAGGGCTGGTACTCCATGTCAAGCGCGTTGAGAATATACGAGATTAACTCATCATCCTTCAACGGCTTGCCAGCCGCGGCGAGCTCGTCGGCGAGTCCCCGCATGTACGCGAAGAAGGTGGCCACCGATTGCGTTCCTTTCTGCGCATTGGTGAGGGCGGCGCGGATGTTGTTGACACGGGACAGCGACGTGGACGAGAACATGCTCGCCAGCGCCGTCCAGAGTTCGCGTGCGTGCGCGATGGAGGTGACCTGCACTAGCACCTCTTTGGATAGGTTATTCAAGAGATAACCAAGTACCTGCTGATCCTCGCGGAACCAGACGGCATGGAGTGGGTTGGGGATGGTTGCCTCCTTTCCATCCTTGTCCTTGCCGACGACGAACTCGGCCGGCTCCGCCATGCTTCCGTCGACGTACCCGAAGACTCCAGCTCCTCTCAGCTGCGGCGTGATCTGAGTGCGCCAAAGAACATAGTTGGTGCGGGTAAGGCGCTCGGTGATCTGGCCGGAGAGAGGGGAGGAGGTGGCGGCGGATGAGGCCATGGCAGGAAGCTTCGGTGGAAGGAGGAGAGCTAGATGGGAAGAGTTAGGCTCTGTATACCATATGGAGGAACGTCGTACCCATCCTGGGCGACGGTTGCGTGTTTATATAGCCAGGTCGCGACCTCCTGGTATAGCGTACAAGTTGGTTCAGATTACAACTTGGAGAAGAAGAGATAAGAGAGGTTACAAAGATAAACGCATACGAGCTAGATCCTAGTCTATCTTCGGTTGGAGTCCTGGGCGATGGTTATCTTCAGGACTCTGAATCTCTGTCACGTACAGCACTAGGCGTTGCCATATTACGTTCAACACTCTACTCTTTTGATTAAGGCCTCCTTTGGTTCATAGGTAGGAATATCATAGGAATAGGAAAATCATAGGAAGCGAGGTGGCATGCATCTCACTTCCTATAGATTAAGAGATGTCATCTGATTCATAGGATATGATTTTTTCCATTAAGTCTAGACTAATATTTTTTCCCTTTGAAATATAAAGGATTGGTTCCTATCCTATATAGGAATAGGAATCCATTCCTACAAACCAAAGGGCTCCATAGAAATTTTTCCTACAAAAATCCTATCCTCTAAAATCCTACAAGATTCCTCCAAACCAAAGGAGCCTAAAAGAAGAGGAAGAAACCCGCGGAAGCTGCCACGCACAACCCAACACAATCATGCGGTTGGGGTTGGGGTTGGGGTTGGGGTTGGATGCCTCTCTCTTCTTTTTAGAGGATCATTATGCGACCTACTCCCTCGTTTCTAAATATAAGTCTTTTTGGAGATTTCAACAAGTGACTACATACGGAGCAAAATAAATGAATCTTTTTCGATAAAGGGTGCTTTCTTATTGACTCATAGTGTAGCATCGAGGGATACAATCATAACGAGTACACACACAGCCTCTGCACAATTAGGATGCACACAGCCAACACAACACACGCACCCACACGTCACTTCGGCAAAGAGCAAAGTCATAAAAGACCGAAGCTATGCCTAGGTGAAGAAAAGAAAACCCGAAGAATTGAAAGCAACAATAAACGATATACAGCAGTGACCATCGGCGTCAACCATCTCGTCACAACACAAGGACTACGAGAAAGGCTCTCCAAAAGCGACGCCTTCAGAAAGGGAACGACGTTGAAGCGCCACTGTCGCCGAATCCAACCACCACCAATTCCGAGCAATGCCCTCATCAGGGTAACAACGCAAAAGAACGCGCCATTGCCAGATATGACCAACTAGGGTCAAACCTATGGTTTTCACCACGGAGCTCGAGACTAGGTACTGCAGAAGTACCACCCAATCGAAGTAGTCTTGTGCCATCTCCTCCACTTTTCTCAATCCCAGTAGTTGCATATGCGCACGGTCCTTGTGCCGGGGGATGTCCACACCCGTACGAGCAAGCTGACAAGACGAGACAAGATCTTCTCTCGCCACCATCCGACGAAGACTTTGACGGGGAAGTGTAGGTGTCTAGCGTACTCACTGAACCACGGCGATCACCGGAGACAAGGAAAAAACAAGAGAGAGAGAGGACACGAGGTTTCCCGGCGCACAAACGCCTCCGGCCGCATGAACAGCCCCTTGTATATCCGGCGAGCTCGAACTCTGCCACACACACCATCCCACGGCGAGCACACATACACTCCAAGAGGCTACATCTCTCTCTGGCTCCTCTCTCTCTACACAACACCAGCAGCCACTTAAATATGCAAGGCCACGCACAGCCTAGCCGCCTCCATCGGCCACTAACAACACTTACTAACTACCATGACGCCACACCTCCATGCACTAACCAACTCAGCTAGCATGCATACTAGAATCACTCACGCCCAGCTTTCTAGCTAGCCCACTAACTAACCAGCCATGCATGTAGATGGAATCCCGGCCACTACTCACGCATGAACGTGACTCGGTCAGGTCGCTGCATGAGGCTGCGATCAAGATTAGTGCTGACAGGAAGAAGGACTGTCGGCACCATCAAAATCCCGGGATGGGGACACTCTGAAGGCCTACACCATCCTCACAAGTAGCAGATGTTGGCTGATCTGTATCAGACGACAGCTCCACGAGCTGCCACTACCTCAAGCGTTTTCGCACCAGTGGACGCACATCATTCAGGTTTGAAGCTCTTGAGGTAAGCAGTCTAGCCCACAACCACACAGCAGCCTGCGGACCAGATTCACGGCCGAACCTGAGGGAACAACCACCATGAGCACTACGCACCAACGCCAAAGATGCACCCATGGAGCAGCGGCCCTAGCATGGGTGTGCTCTCAGGTTGGATGCATCGGAGGAAGTCACAGCACAAGACGCAGAGGAGCAACAGGTGTGCATGCTCCAGTGGTCCTGTCGATGAAGATGACTGCGTCGCGAGCGCACATGGTGCTGACCTAGTTATCCCAAGCCATGCTTCCGCCAGATACGTGGAGTGCTGGAGCCGCCGCTGCAGCATCAACCTTCACAGCGGCCAGCCACCATCTGCATCTCGTTGAATACGTTGCCCAAAGATCCACGGGAACGGAACCCTGCTGCCGCCCTCAGCCGCCCGAGCAAGCTCGATGACGCCGACTGGCGGCGGCGAGGGGAGGGCGCACAGGGACGACGCCGGAAAAAGCGGACCGAGCCGCCCGAGTCGCCCAGGCGGACGACGCGGGGGCAGTTTTTTTTTTGTATGAAATCTTTCTCTCCCTGCAGGCTCAGTCAAATGAGTGAATCTATATTCTAAAATATGTCTACATATATCCGTATGTTATATTTTATTTGAAATGTCTAAAAAGACTTATATTTAGGAACGAAGGGAGTAGGATCATCATGCCTATAATACTACATCTATGTGATCCTATGTAACCTTGATTTTCATGGCTGTGGGCCCCCCTCACTCCCCTTATTCCAATTAAAATTTGCAAAATCAGCAGCATTACGTAAACCTTACGTAGCTTTGCGTGGATGTAGCATTGCTCTGCTACAGACGCGGGAGCAGCGTAGAACGCCAAGGGTGATTGAAAGTAAAAAACAAAAAGAAGATTCTAGGAGCAATGCGGTGAGGGGGTGCAGGATTTGTCTGTCCGACTCCTCCGACCTGTAAAGCATGGAGAACCAACCCTAAATCTAGCGAAAGAAAGACACAAAGACGGCGTGCCGCGGCGGGCGGACCTCCGGTGCAGTGCAGGCGCGATGATAGTAAAAGAGGGGAGCTAGGCTGCTAGGGTCCCTTCGACGATGTGCTCCCTCCTCCTTGGCCCGGCGTCTCGGATGCGGTCGCGGTTACCGACGCCCATCCGCCGTCTCATCTCCGGAGTTCTTTTCCTCGGTGTGTGCGTACGGTGCAGGGCATGGACTGGACTTGTGGGTTTTGGCTCAGGCCCTCGTCTTATGCATTTGTTTTGTGGGAGATGGTAAACAATTGCTCTCACACTCTCGGTCGTATCGTATGGTTAGCACCCCGGCTCCTGCAGCTGCCAATAATGTCAAGTATCCACACCTTCATGTGCATCTGCTATAATGTTTAAGTATCCACATCTTCATGTGCATCAGCTGTCAGCGTGTCAGATAGTTAGACAATACATCAGATCTCAGATGCCGGCTGCCACAGTTTAATGAAGGGATGCATCGGTGACTTGGGTGGTCGAGGGGTGCAACTCCGGACATCGCTTTATGCGGACGACGCGGCAATATTTGTTGCACCGATCAAGGAGGACGTCCAAGGCCATCTCCACTATATGTCTTGGAAAGCTTTGGAGAGGTGACCGGACTGGCTACAAATTTCCAAAAAAACGCTTTGTGTGGCACCCATCCGGTGTGAAGGATTGGACCTTGAAGACATCATGCAAAGCATGCCCGCGGTGCGCTCGACGTTCCCCTTGCGCTACCTTGGGCTTCCCTTGTCGATTAGGCGCTTAAAAAGGAGCCACTTCTAGCACCTCGAGGACCAGGTCGTCGGCAAGTTGCCATCTTGGCAGGGAAAACACTGCAAGTTACCACATCACGACGCTTGTCATTCCAGCTGAGGTTCTACAAGCCATTGACAAGATCCGGAGGGCCTTGATTTGTGCGGGTTCCGACAAGGTTTCTGGGGGCAAAATGCAAAATTAACTTGACTTCTGTGTGCCGCTCCATGATCCTCGGTAGCCTTGGTATCCTTCACCTTGCAAAGTTTGCTCGTGCACTCCGCCTAAGGTGGCCATGGCTTGAGTGGATCACGCCGGAAAGACCTTGGGTGGGCACCGGGAACCCTTGCGACAAGGAGGACATGGGCCTTTTTCACGCCCTCACGAAGGTCACGATAGGAGATGGACGCAAGGCGAGCTTCTGTGAGTCGCCTGACTTGATGGGTTTAGACCTAAGCACATTGCACCACTAATTTTTGACATTTCCAGAAGCAAAAGTTGGAGCGTAAGGAAGGCAATTCAGAATGGTGCTTGGGTGGACAAAATTCGGTTCTCAAATGGCCTAACAGTGGCGCACATCCAAGAATTCATCTCGCTTTGGACTTTGGTGACCCAGGTGCAACTACAAGACAACCACCTCGACACCATCACTTGGAAGCTCACCACCTCAGGGCATTATTCGGCGGCCACTGCATACAAGGCACAGTTTTGCGGCATCATGGCTTCTAGCTTCAAGAGCATGATTTGGAAGAACTGGGCACCGCCAAAATGCAAGTTCTTTGCCTAGTTGATCACTCAGAACCGAGTTAGGACGGCCGGCTGCCTTATTAAACGTGGTTGGCCAAATTGTGGCAATTGTTCGTTGTGCAACCAAGTTTCGGAGTTGGTGTCACACCTACTCTTTCAATGTAGGTTCTCCATAATGGTGTGGATCATGGTGCGTGACTGGCTTCAGCTTGAAGGGTTACACCCAAATACTTTTGGGTTCGAAGATGTCCAATCTTGGTGGTACGCCATGGTTCATGACGGCTTTGGACGTCGTAAGGCCATGGCTTCTACTACAATGCTTGTGTCTTGGGAGATATGGAACGAGTGCAACACAAGAATCTTCAACAACAAATTCGCCAGGTCGGCAGTAATCATGGCCAAAATCCAGTGCGGGGCGAAGAATTGGGGGTTGGCAGGCGCAACCCATTTGTGTAATCTTATGTCGGGAGAGTAGGCTTTTGTTTTACCGGCTACTTGCCCTAGGGCGGCCAGCCAAACCTGTTCTAAACTCTCTCTTAATTAATGAATGCCGCAAGTCTTTTGCCCTTTTCAAAAAAAAGGTGTTTTTACATTATACTCCCTCTGTAAAGAAATATAAGAGTAGTGATCTAAATTCTCTAACATTCTTTACGGTGGGAGTATTTCCTTATTTTCATCGTTTCTTACTCTTGTTTCCCAGCACACAACGGTAATATTAATATTTTTATTATTTTAAAAATAGGTGCAGTATATACACTCAACAGAGTGCGAGTTAGTCCTATGTTGATAAGGCGCCGAGAGATGTGTAGTTATAGGCCCTGGGCACTCTCCAAATTTTCTTTTCCTCAACATTGGACCAAATCATACGAGACTCCTAGAACTTGGTCTTACAGTTTTTTGAACGAGTCTGGGAGTTATAGTGCTCTTTTGTGCGATTTTATTCAGGTGGTGAATGAGTTGCATACCTACAAGGTTTATGTAGACTAAGGTTACCACAGGGCTTATGTAGCTACACCATACACGTAGGCTCTGCCTTTAGCTTTGATAATTGAAACGGGAAAAAAAGCCTTATTCGTGTCAAAATAGAAGATATGTTAGCACGACCATGCGAAACATATTCTTCCTTCCTGCCATTTTCTTTGTCAACCCCTCACTCTGCCTTCGAATCTGTCCCGCTTTGCCGTAAAAACTACATCCTCCCTTTCTATCAACGACAGCTACATGAAACTTCATTCCTCGTCTTCTATATGGTTCTTGGTACATAACTAATTAAAAGGTGAAAGATTTATTGGCATTGCTAGTTTAACCATGGCAACAATACCAGGCGATACCAATGCTAGGAATATTAGTTTCACTAAATTCACTAATAAGAACATTAGTATAGCACTTGGCGCCGTCTTATGGCAATACATATATATCACTAGTTCTTGGAAGAGCTACAATGATCTATACAAAACGATAATGAAATCACGGTGGGAGGGGTAATGGAGGTAATCTTTGATCCTTAATTCCATGATGGACTAGGAGAGAGGATGAGTCAATAGCTCGTGGTGGACCAATCCCTCTCATCTATCCACCTAGGTGGGTTTCTTTTCTTGGGCTTCCTTATTGACTTGGGCCTCTTTTCCATTAACTATTTCTTAGTCTTATTCTTTTTCCTCCATTCACTTGTTTGACCATAGTTGGTTGCTTCACTTGACCTTGATGATTTGCCAATTATAGGTTTGGTAGGACTAAGTAGGGCCTTGAGTAAGATTAACTGCTCCGCAATCAAACATCACTAGTCACTCATAATTAGCCAAGAAAAACATGAAATGTTTCCTCAAGGAATCGGTCTTATATAGACATAAGAAATTAAAGATGACTCAAACATCTAATGTGGCCAATTTTTTCGCCACTAATGAAGATCAACTTGAAAGTTAGGCATTTACATGACACCCCTCGATTAAACAAGGCGTGTGCACAAGAGACAAACATTTGCTCTTCACTGGGTAACTTGACCAAATCTTCGGAATCCACCGCCCTTGTGCCCTTGAGTTATTCTATTCCAGTGCACTGACGACCTAGAAGCTAAGTTGGCAACGCAGGACGAAGAAAGGAGATGCCAGCAACAACTGGAGGGTTTCTCCAAAGCCCCTGCTCGGTCACGACAGATAGCTCTGACCACTCCAACATGCCCATTACGATGTACAGTAGCATCTACATCGAGTTTTGAGAAGTTCTCCGGCGGTGCAATCCACCCTGAAGGACGAATATCCGTTGTTCTTCTAGTATTTCTGGCTGGCCCGTTTGTTTTTATTTCGCCCAGATAGGAGTTGACCTTTTATATAGCTGCCCTACGCGAGCTCAACTCTTGAGGCTCAAGTGGATTTTAATTCCTGTAAGAGCAACTTCAACAGACCGACCCAAATGGACGTACGACTTGTCGTCGCTTTTTATCCGTTTGGTTTGGCCGAGCGGACAGATTTGTCCACTTTTTCATGGTCGCCCGGTGTGCCCAACCGCAGCCGGATGCATTTGTGACATATCAGTCGCTTCATATCTGCGCCCCGCACCCCGCGTCACGTGCTCGCGCCTGCCCGTGCTCTGCACCGTGCTCCGCACCCCACCCCGCTCCCTGCGCGCCTACCCATGCCCCGCGCGCCCGCGCCCCACCGCGTGCTGCTGCTCGGCCGAGGTTGCAGCAGCCGCCGCGCGCTGCCCCAAGCCAAGCGCGAGGACCTACAAGTGGGCACAAACGCCAGCGCACATTGGCCATGGCCGAGACAAGCGATACCCACGCGAGCGCGTGCGAGAGGTGCCTGACGGCGGCGACCACCTGTTCCTACTGCTTGAGGTCGGAGCGAGGCTAGGCATGGCAAGCACGGCGCGACACCGGCCAGGCGTGGGGCGAGGCCAGCGGCTGCAGTAGCGCCAGCCAGGTGGTGCACGTCCGCTGCGGTGCGGCTGTTCAAGTCCAAGTAATTCTTACCTTGCCTGATAGCAGAGCATGTAGACACTTCGCCATTGGGTCGCTGCTCTAGCGCCGAGTTCATCCACTTGCGCCAGGCTAACTCAAACTCGCCCAATAAATGGTAACGACCTCTACGTGCCAGTTCCCAGGCCACACAAAATCGTTCAGACAAACCTCTCAATGTGACATATGTACATTCCCCTCAACTCATGATATACTTTGTCAAAGCCCAAGACGAGAACTTTCCATCTATGTTGGGTGGCTTCCTCCTCTCTTTACAAGATGTGAATCACCTCTCCAAGTTAGAGGGCCAAGATCCTGTCTTGATCCAGTATGGCAGACGGTGATGGCACGGCGAAAAGCCACATGAAGTTAGAAGAAAGTTATGTGGCACTCTAGTGCGTGCTGCTGAAGGGAGGAATGTTGCTGCGCAGATGCTCACGCTACGTTTCTCATCTTCTTCACCTTATAGGTGATGAAGGACAGATAAATGAGCATAGATACCAAACACTGAACACCATCAAGAAAATGCAGCAGGCTATTACTGCTACATAACAAGAACCAAACTTAGATATCACCAGGCAGCCAGACAAACAGAAGAACCAACAACAGGCGACTCAAAAGTGCATGACATAGAACACGTTGCTACAACGTTCAGGCTGGCAAACGGGCAGGCATAATTAACAAAAAATTGACCAGTACACATCGGGGATAACTAGTTACTTGAAAAGTAAGGTTCAGCGGGGCTTCATTTTTCCCATAAACAGGCGTGCAGCTTAGTCGCCCTTCCGGCGGAAGGAGCATCCCTCGGTGAGCCTCGCCTTTCCTCCGGTGGGTTGGCAGAGCACCGTCTGGCAGCCAGGGCACACCACCACGGTCTGAGAGTGGCTGAACACAGTCGTTCTGTCACAAGGCAATAGATGGTTGGAAACATTAATCATTATGTGAATTTTCCATGGAACAGATATATGATATGTGAATCAAGCAGAGCAAGCTTCAGTCATAATGAATATAAACTGGAATTGGTTGATACATAGATATAATTCAAGTCAGGGGCAGACAAACAACATGACACTCAAGGAGGTGACAGAAGAAATTAGCAATCAGCTCAACATTTCGAGCTGAACTACCAGGTGAAGTGTGTATGTTCTATAACTGCACGAAAACTAACCCAACTTAGCAAATTAAGCAGAATAACTACTCGTTCATGTTCAGTACTAACTGCAGCAATAGCAGAGGCGACAAGAGCGCATCAACGAACCATGCCACAGTACAAGATGCACATATATTGCTAAATCTACATAATCTGTCATACAGCAGGCAGTTCTATGTGCATAAACTTAACATTTAGGCCATTCTTAAAGCAGATCAACCTAAATCATTGATAGCATCTTGTTTAAATCAAGTAGCCAAGTCAAGAATCCAATCCACCCTCTTAATGTTACTGTGTACTACAGCAGTATATTAACTATGAACACAAAACTGAAGGGCCGAAAAGATCACAAGGTCTTACATGTTGAAGCAGCCCTGGCACTTGACATCCTGCACGCAAGGAACACAAAGACAAGCACAAGATTAAGGGCCGAGCCAGGAGAGCAACCAAAGGAACGTGAACCCACAGATCAATCCTACGTGATCTGATGCGCACGTACCATGAAGAAGGAGTTGGGGGACTGCACGAGGCGCTTCTTCTTGTGCTTGAGCTTCTCGAGCTCCGCCGGCGGGTTGAGGAGGTCGATGTCGTTCTGCAGCACCTGAGACCACAGACAGATTAGATCACGGGAGATGCATACGTCTCGGATCAAACGAAAGAGCAAACATTCGGGGAAAATCGAAGGGGATCAAAGCCGCGATGTATCCCCGCCGTACCATCTTGACGAACGGCGGCGGTCTTGGCGTGGGAGACGATGCGGGGAAGGGGTGGCGGCGGGGGAGAGGAGCGGAGGCGCTAGGGCTGGAGACCGTGGGCGTGGGGACTTCGTGGTGGCTTTATCAGTAGGCTCGGTGCATCTGGGGCGTCCATCCCGTTTGATCTGGCTTCGTACGGCGGTGCGGCCGTGCTGGGCTGGGCTGGGCAGTAGGTATAGGGCCGACACGCATGTGTCGTAGTTAGTCATCTCCACCTTTCCAGTTGCGGCAAGGCGCAGCAATCTGTGAGTTTTAACAACCCTCATAAAAACAATCTGTGAGTTTCAACTTTTTCATAAATCTATTTATTCAAACGTTTTATCTTTTTAAAGCGTGTGTCCAAATCGTGGATCGTTTTCATCGTTCAATTTCCCGCGTCGAGATTTTCGAAACTATATCCATGTTAACAGGTTTCGACGAACTTTTCTTCACGAAAAAATTGAGAAGAAAAAATGAGCTGGAAGCACAGTTTCTTCATGAATAAAATCTGTGCTATTCGCGGAAGCAAAAAAACGCATTTTTCTGCTTCCCGAGAGCGCGGAAGCAAACCTGTGCCTCCACAAGAAGCAAGTATGTGCCTCTCGTGAAAAAAAATGCGTTATTTACCTTTCTGAGAAGCACAACTATGCCTTCACGGAAGAAAAAACGTGTGCCTCCACGAGAAGCAAATCTATGCATCTCGTGGAAGCAAAAAACCACATTTTTCGTTTGATTTTTCCCTTCCAAAACCTAAGGAAAATCGGGCAAAATTCAAAAGCCAAAAAGAAACAGGATCTAAAACCCAAAAACACGTACATAATAATAAAATACCGAGGAAGCGCCCATCACGCGAGACACGACATGTTGTGGCGGTTGAGAGGCAGCCCCCACCCCCCCGGGGCCCATGTGTGGGGCGCCCTTTTTCATTTTGTTTTTTCTGTTTGTTTCCTTTAAATAATTTGGGATTTCAAAAAGTCCCAAATTAATAAAACTGACAATTTTAAAACAATGTTCAAAATTTTGGTGATTTGAAAAACAATGTTCATGATTTTCAGAAAATGATCATGTATTCAATGTAAGTTTGTGAATTTGAACAAATGTGTGTGAATTCAAAAGATGTTCATGAATTACACAAAGTTTATCGATTCAGAAAATATTTCATGCATCTGTAAAACGTTTGTCAAAACTAAAAAATATTCTTGGATTTCAAAAATTGTTCGGCAGTTCGAAAACATGTTCATCAATTCAGAAAATTTCACAAGTTTCATAAAAAGTGTTTACAATGTTTAGAAATGTTTGCGAATTTGTAAAAAATGGCCACAAATTTTAAAAATATTCTTGAGCTTGAAAATATTCATGATTTCAAAAAAATAAAAAAATAAAAAGAAGTGAAATCTAAAATTAAAAGAAATGAAAAATGAAAAAGAAAGAAAGAAAAGGAAAAACGAAAATGAAAAATAGAAAAAAGGAAAAAAAGTAGAAAAACAATAGAGAGAACCCAAATTCGGAAAAGAGCTAATGGGCCGGCCCAAAGTGTGGCTGCTGCCGGTAGCTCGCATACACAGCGCCCACTAATGTGCCGGACCACTATGACACTTTCCCGCGCTAGGGAGCAGGGTTCTAGTGGGCAACTGGTACTAGAGGATGAAGATTTGCCTAAAATAAAATATAGAGGATGAAGATTTGGACGGGTTGAGTTACCCTCTCTGTTAGGGTTTAGCGACCCGCCGTGAGTTCGGAAAAAGTTTGTGAATTAGAATGCATTCATGTATTCAAAAAAAGTTCATGTGTTTCAAAGTAAGTTCATTAACTTTTGTGCCTTATTTGGTTCATAGGGTAGGAAAATCGTAGGAATAGGAAAAACATAGGAAATGAGATGACATGTATCTCAAATCCTATGAGTAGGAATAGGAAAGAAGATGCCCTTTGATTCACATCATAGTATTTTTTCCATTGAGTCTAGGCTAATATTTATTTTTCTACGAAATATGAAGGATAGGAAGAATTCCTCCATAGGAATAGGATTCCATTCATATAAACCAAAGGGGTCTAAAGGAGTTTTTCCTATAGAAATCCTATCCTATGAAATTCCTACAACATTCCTCTAAACCAAAGAAGGCCTTAAAAAGTTCATGAATACGATTTTTTTTCAAGAATTTTAGAAAATTTTGCCCATATGAAAATTGAAAGGAAAATAAAAAAGAAAAGGAAAAAAGCCAGAAGAAAATGCACAACAATTCCTAAATGGGCTGGGTCGCTCAATCGGAGGGGTGTGCGCCGGTTGGTGCTTAAGACGACTTCATCAAAATTACAGTCATGCTATGGGTGATTTGGCATGCCCATCGCAAAGCTCTCCACGAGCAGATCTTTCAAAGCCACCATGGAAAACGAATAGCTTTGTTAGAAGTTATATCAGGGAGCTTGCTGATTGCAGACCAAGAAGGCGCAAGTGCTGGCTTCTACAGTGACAAGACAACCATCCCATAGATGGATCCTTTCTGTGGCCAGTTTAGCAAAAATTCGGGTAGATGGAGCAATCTCGACGAGCTCGAATGAGGGATCTTACATTGATGTTTGCAAAGACTCAAGAGGTATGTGCATGGCGCTTCGGTCATCAAGTGCTCGGGTATAACATATCTGACCACCCTTGAGGCACTTGTTGTCGGGAGGCATTAACAGTTGCACATGATCTCCTATTATCACTTGTGGTGGTGGCTTCAGATTGCTAGGTAGTGAGTTATGATGTCCGGAATGACACTGGTGGATCATACAGACATACACAAGCATAGTCAAGGAATTTAGACCCACTCCTGATGAGTTCCAATATTGCAGCTTCATCTTTGAAGGTAGCACTACAAATTTTGAGGCACATAGTTGAATGAATAAAGTGTGTTTAAGGCGCGGAACAGGATTAGTTATGCAGCCATCCCTGAACCGAGAGAAACGGGCGGACCCATGGGTGCTCCTATGTGGGTGGCGCCTTAAGCGCCACTTGAGGAACCGGCGCTCACGGGCCCTCTGCTCGTGGGTCGGCCCATGTAAATGGAGAGTGCTCAATCGACTTGACCAGTGTACCTAGGTCGCTCGATCCCATTTTAGCCGTCGCGGTTGATTGGTCAAGTGTTGACTTTTAAAAATATGGAAGAAAAGAAAAAAAATCACAAAAAGCGAAAAATCTAGTGAATTAAAAAATGTTCATGGAATTTTTTAAAGTTCGCCAACTTTTAAAAGAGTTCACAAAAAAATCACTGAATATACAAAATGTCAGGAAAATTTAAAAAAGTTCATTGGATTTGGAAAAAAATCATCGAATTTGAGAAAAGTACATAGAAGTTAAAGAAAAGTTCATCGCATTTGAAAAAGTTCATCGAATTTGAAATATGTTCATCGGTTTTCAAAAAAGTTCATCAATTTAAAAGAAAAGTTCATCAAATTTTAAAAAAATGGTATAATTGAAAAAGTTCATCAATTTTGAATAAGCTCGTTAATTTTGAAAGAAGAAAAACAGAAAAAAGCCGGCCAAAAACAGAAACCCAAAAAGCAAATAAACATGTTGACATTGTTATTTGAAGAAGAAGGAAAGCAGGCCTAGTCTGACGGGCCGGCCCTGGTGCGGCACTCGTGCAAAGCCCCCGCAGCACGGCCCGGCACTCTCGGTTGGTGCTGTACCACAGAGAAGTAGCCGGACCTCATCAGTCAAGGGAAACAAGGAAAATTTGCCTCAAAAGAAAAAAAGAGAAAAAGGAAAATGGCGGGGTATGTACGTGTACGTCAAGCCATCTGCCGTGCCATGCCATCAATTCACGCCGGCCGTGCACGGCGCACCGCACCGCCTCCCGGCCTCCGAGTGCGCACGTACGTACGTACATTCATCATCGTCAAGATTCCTACACATGGATTTGCCATTGCACCCGTCCATCTGTCCAATGCCCAGCTCGCCATTGACGAGACTCGTCGCCGCACGCGTACAGAATATGGATCCGTCGCCCGCCCATGATGGTCGCCCGCCTCTGTGTCCTCCTTCTAGACGTGGACGGCGACGACGATACCAAGTACAGGCAACAATTATTGGCCGCCACCAACGCTAAGCCGTGCGTGCCTCTATTCCATGCCATGCCATGCCATGCATGCATGCTTTTACAACGCCAGCCGTCTCAGTAGAATCTACTCCCTCCGTTCCTAAATAATTGTCTTTCTAAAGATTTTAACAAGTGACTACATACGGAGCAAAATGAGTGGATCTACACTCTAAAACATGTCTACATACATCCGTATGTTGTAGTCCATTTGAGATGGCTAGAAAGACAATTATTTAGGAACGGAGGGAGTAGAGAACGAGGTGGTGCCTGTGCCTCTACTTGGTACCGTGTTCGTGCGATGTTCCCCGCGCGGCCGGGCCGGGCTCCCGTGCATGCGCAGAACCATTTCGAGTCAAATGGATAGAAGGGAATCAAGGAGATGCTTGGAGACCTGGACACGCACAGTACGTACGTGGCCCGGCCACCGCCACCCCACAGCGTCAACTGGCTGACCGCGTGCAGCTCAAGTGGAGGCGTGTCGAGCAGGAATTTGGCCGAACGCGATCCAGCCTCGCCTACGCCTCGTCGGCCAACGCTGAAAGAAAAGCGCGTGCTCCTGCCGACGCCTTTGTGGAAAGCATACTACTACGCGCGAGATCTTGATAGCATTGATAGCAGGATGCAAAGGACAAAACACGAGGAAAAGGCGGGAGATGCTGGATGCCACATGCAGTATAAACGAGTAAACAACTCGGCTGGAGCGTTGCACGCTGTCAGTAGTTGACTCCGAGCATCCGGGCAATGGATGCACAGTCTTTCTTTCCGTCCATTCTTCTTCTGCAGCGCCCCGTGCAAGGCGCATCTATCCGGCGCCGGATGGGGGCAGCGGCGCCACTGCAGCACGCCCCGGCGGTGCTCATCTCGGCCGTATTCCGGTCCCTGCCGCGCGCCGACGGTCTGCATGCGCCGTACCTGAAAGCCTAGGCCCTGCCGACGCACCGTACGCACGCCGGCGTCCAGCTATCTTCCGTGCGAATGCCATCACGCGGGCCGTGCACCGCACCGGCCACGCCGTCGACATTCCCGCACATGCATGCCAGTTGGACGTCCCCGTACCTGTCCATCCAGCTCGTGGCCATTCGTGCGACTCGCCTCGCGGCCGCATGTATAGACCCGTCGCCCATGCATGCATGAGGTGCTCCCGCCATTATCTTGTACTGTGGCCGTGCATGCGCATGCGGTGCAGTGCCGCGGCGTGAGACGACGACGACACGTGGTAGTACAAGCTGGCAGTACAAGCAGCAATTATTGGGCACCGATGCCAGTGCGTGCTTCTGTTCCATGCCTTTACGAGGCCGCTGGTAGAATCTAACGCCGGAGGTGGTGCGTGCGCGTGTACTTGCTGCCGAGTTCGTGCGATGTTCCCCGGCCCTGTGCGGAGAATGATTTCGAGCTAAAGGGATGAAAGAAGGAAGATGCCTGGACCTGGTGGACTGGACTCGTACAGTCTCCACGGCTCCACCAGACCAGAGGACGTACGTGCATGCATGCACTGCAGCAGCAGCGTCGACTGGCATGCATCTAAGTGAAGAGCGTGTCGACGTGACACGGCCTCGCTTTTTCGGCTTAACGCGAGCCCCGTCCTTGTGCAACCGCTCCCTACTCAGTTGCCTAATGCCAACTCTAATCGATTCTCTAAACCAAACGGAGAAGGATAATTTTCACTCCCCTGCCAGAAAACCCCCTCCAACCCTCCAAAATATGCCCACTGCTTGCACGGCCGAGTAAAAGTGACGTCCTCTTTCTCCTCTGCCCTCGCGCCTTCTCCATTCCCGCTACTAACCACTGATGACTGGTCCTCCTGCCGGAATGGATAGCCCAAACCCTTCCATCACCCCGTCGGCCACCGCCGCGGGCTTGTCGCCGCCGGAAACTACCCTGCACCGCCGCTCGCGCCGAAGAAAAGGTCGGGGATTAAAAATCTCCAGTTGCATCAAGCTCCGTCTCCAACCGCGGTAAAGGCCACCGGGGTGGCGACTGGCACTCCCGCGACGGCCCGCCACCCTCCTGGCGCTCCCACCAAAGTCAAGGGAGCTAGAAAACCGACAACGCCTAATCCTGCGTCTCCGGCTACCCCTACCGCTACTGCAGCGGCGCGTCCGGCGGCCGCAGCCGGCAAGAAGGGCCGCGGTTGCCAAGTGCTCGACGAAATGCCGAAAGGGTAAAGAAAACCATCTTTCACATTTTGGCCAACAAATTTTAGTCGGTGATTGTTGGTGGCTGATGGTGATGGAGTTTGTTCGTTTTGTTGTACTAGTGTGGAGATGGACACGGTCGAGTTTTTAGCGTCTTTGGAGTCCTCGATGGCAATGGGGCTAGTTGATCTCAATTTGGGATCGTTCAGATGTGGCCGAAGAAGAGGAGGTGGCCAAAGAGATGGAAGAAGAGGAGGTGGCCGATGAAGAGGAGGTTGTGGAGGTGGCCGAAGCAAGCACGCGGTCGTCAAGGGCACGCACCGGCAACTACAATCAAGTTGAAGATGTTGCTCGATGCTATGCTTGGATGAACATCTTCATGGATGCAACGATTGTAACAGATCAAACCAATACTATATTTTGAGAGAGAATTATGGACTACTACAGTAACTCTGTGGAGGTGCAATCAAGCTGTACGCAATGTTCTCTTGGGCATCTTGAAGCACCATTCACGACCAATCCAACCCATGGTCCGGTTGCATCAATCAAGTGAATCATGCATCACCAATTTTTTTTACTCCACTAAATTTAGGAATCGACTAAGTGCAGCCATCTATAGAGGAATAACCCCCACGCTCTTCGAACCCCGCCAGGAGTAGTGTTCCTACAGCGGACCCCCTGTACTCTCTATCTTCTATCAATAGAATATACTCTATTCGTTCTTAAATATTTGTCTTTTTAGAAATTTCAAATGAACTATCATTTACGGATGTATAAACATGATTTCAAATGGACTACGGATGTATAGATATATTTTAGAGTATAGATTCACTCATTTTGCTCCGTATGTTGGAATCTCTAGAAAGACAAATATTTTCTCTGTAAATTAATATAAGAACGTTTAGATCACTAAAGTAGTGATCTATACGTTCTTATATTAGTTTATGGAGGGAGTACCACACAAGCTTTGCAAACTCGTGGAAGAAAAATCGCGAGCCCCGTCGGCGTCGTCCATGGCGCCAACTCGAACACGCCGCATGCATGCCGACGGCAAGGAAAAAAGTAGAGTATGACCAGATAAGATCCTGATATAGGCCCTGTTTGGATCTATGGGTTAGAGTTAGTTTGCTTTAGTTTGGACTGAACTAACCCAAAAATATCCAAACAGAAGGGTTAGCTTGGTTAGATGCATCTAACCCATTCAAAAAATCTAACCCACCCAAGAGATGCTTATTTGGGTAAGTTCTTCTTGGGACCACTAAAAAACACCTTTTTCATCCTTCCCCACTTCTTTAAAGCTTCTCGTCCTCTTCCTCCCTCCCTCTCGCACCTTCCGTGAAGGTGCCTCGTCGTATCCGCGCTTCATTTAACCCTACCATCCGAACACCTCTTTGGTTAGAGTTAGTTCAGGGTTAATTTGGGATTAGAATCTAACTCTAATCTTTAACTAAGTTAGAGTATCCAAACAGGGCCGTAGAAAAGCAGAAGGCGGAAAAACGGGGAAAAGCGGGGAGAGTCGAGCTCGAGCAGAAGCTACAATCTCTCCGGCCGTGCTCATGCGGCGTGCATCTGGACCGTCCATGCTTGAAAAGAAGCAGGACACCGTGATGGCTCATGCATCTGGACCGTCGATCCAGAGCACGTGCATGCAGGCCGTAACATCGGTCACATCAGTCGAAAGCTCCGTCAGTTACCACATCGGGCCATGCATATGGCCAGCCGAGCCCCGATTGGCTCCACCCCACCGCCACCAGGGTCGATCCTCCAGGCTCGCCGACAGTCCGATCGCAGAGTGCAAAACCGGCCTGAAACAGGCCAGAAAGACGGCGACATGCATGGCAAACAATGCCGTTCCAATCCAACACGAGACGTGTTACCGGGTTAGGTAGCCTCGCTCATCATCTATCTAGCCCCATGAGATCCATTTCCTGACGCAACGAAATGAAAGATAATGAGCGATCCTTTGAACTTCTTCGATGAGGAGCGGGTCGTATATATTGAGATCGGGGCAAGCCTGCCTTGGCATATAAGGAAAGAGTTACAGGAGTTGGAGAAGGATACGAGAAGGGAAAGTCGGTTGAGATTATACACGTTTTCTCTAACACCCTCCCTTAATCTCAACTATCCTAAATTAAGATTATTCTTGAACTCTTCAAATGGTCTTGCTGAAAGTGCCTTTGTGAAGCCATCTGCTACTTGGTCCTTAGAGGGAATAAATCGTATCTCAAGTTTCTTTGCAGCAACTCTTTCTCGCACAAAGTGGAAGTCAATCTCTATGTGTTTTGTCCTCGCATGAAACACTGGATTTGCAGACAAATACGTTGCTCCCAAATTATCACACCATAAGCACGAGATATGATTTTTCTTCACCCCCAACTCATTAAGAAGTGACTCAACCCAGATAATTTCAGCAGTTGCATTTGCCAAGGACTTGTATTCTGCTTCTGTGCTTGAACGTGACACAGTGGCTTGCTTTCTAGCACTCCAGGAAATAAGATTAGATCCAAACAATACTGCAAAACCTCCAGTTGATCTTCTATCATCACTGCAGCCTGCCCAGTCAGCATCAGAGAATGCACTAATAAGAGAGGAATTAGACCGTTTGAAATGAAGTCCTATTCCCATAGTATGCTTCACATATCTCACAATTCTCTTGACAACTGCCCAATGTGCAGATGTGGGTGCATGTAGGTATTGGCAGACCTTATTAACAGCAAACGAATATTTGGACGTGTGAGAGTTAGATATTGCAACGCTCCTACAGTACTCCTATACCTTGTGCTCTCCTCCTCTTGAAGTGGCTCACCTTCATATGCAGAAAGCTTTTCTAAGGAAGATAAATGTGTGGGCACTGGCTTACAATTCTTCATTCTCATGCGAGACAGAAGCTCGTTTACATATTTTTCCTGATTTAACACAATGCCATCTTGAGTTTTCTTGACTTCAATGCCTAGGAAAAATGCAAGTCACCTAGATCCTTCAAGGCAAACTCTGAGCTCAAATCATGTAACAAAGCATTAGTAGCATTTTGTGAAGAACTTGTAACTATGATATCATCCACATATATGAGCACAAAAATGACTACTCCTGCCTTGTTATAAATAAACAAGGACGTATCAGCCTTGGAAGCAATAAAGCCAAGATATTTCAATTGTAAGCTCAGTCTGGAATACCATGCTCTGGGTGCTTGCTTTAAACCATAGAGTGCCTTATCAAGCTTGCAAACATAATGTGGAAATTTCTTACTCTCATACCCAGGTGGCTGTCTCATAAACACTTCCTCTTCTAGAACACCATGCAGAAACGCGTTCTGTACATCTAGCTGCCTTAGGCTCCATCCTTTGGACACAGCAATAGCCAACACAAGTCTGATAGTTGCAGCTTTCACAACGGGACTAAATGTGTCCTCATAGTCAATGCCATAACGTTGCTTAAAGCCTTTTGCAACTAGACGTGCCTTATACCTGTCAATGGAGCCATCTGCCCTTTTTTTAATTCTATACACCCATTTACAGTCAATGATATTTTTATCTCTCTGGTTTGGTACAAGATGTCAGGTTTTGTTCCTCATGAGTGCAGAATATTCCTCATCCATAGCCTTTTTCCACTTAGGATCATCAAGTGCACTATTCAATGTTGTTGGTTCTCCTGAAATACACAACATCCCATATGGTATAGTTCCATCTTTTCTCATTTTAGGGTTCCGTATACCTTTCTGTAGCCGAGTCATAACTCGTGAAGAAATTTCTGGCTGAACCACTGGAATGCTTGCCACAGAGGATCCGGGCGAATCTGCACCCGCTGACACAGCAGGCGAATATGTCGCCATATGCGCAGGAGATCCTGCGGCCATCGGTGTGACCGCTGCGCATGCAGACACACGGGTGTCACCCGATCGACCTGGCGTAGGGGATCCGCTACCCGACCGCACCTGGGCGCGCGCGCGTGACGAGGGGGATCCGGCCCCGCTGCTGGTCCCGCCTGTAGGCGATGTGGACGCGCGGGAGTGGCCCTCCCTGGAATCTGGAGTGGAGCCGGCTGGAGCACGATCCGATGACGATCTCCTCGCGCGATCCGAGGCCTGCGCGCGCACAGGAGTGCCAGGCGCCGCCGAATCTCCTTTGTTATCCATGCCGGGTTCGTCCTCTTCCTCAGCATGCAATATTGGATCAAATTGAGCCATATCTTTGAAATTTTGATCATTTTGAGCACCGTTTTCTCCAGAAATCTGCACAGGCATAAGAGAAGAACCAGTAACAGCAAAAACATCATCACATTGATTAGTACAATTGTTGTCGCCCCCATGATCAAAGGACCGAAGATGTGGAGGAAGAAGGAGGATTTCTTTACGGAGAAGTGCACCGGCATTTGGATGAAGAGATGCAAAGGGAAACACAGACTCATCAAACACAACATCTTTGGATATGTAGACCCGACCAGTGGGAACTGATGGAGTCATGTACCTAGGGTAGGGTCACAGACCTGATCTAAGTACCCTGCCCAAGGACACCCTTAGAAGAGGTCACCTTCCAGTTGACCAACGAGGGATTCACTCAACTGACTTGAAGGACTCGACCACGAAGACTCACTCGACTACCAGGAGGTCAAAAGGCACTCTGTACTGCAACGGCCTGTAGTTAAGTAGACTTTATGATAGTTAAGACACTTTATGTGGGACGTTACCAGTAACGCCCCGGACTAAATACACCTTAAACCCTTCATTACGTGGGCTGGCTGGGGTCCTGGCGCACTCTATATAAGCCACCCCCCTCCACAGGCAGAAGGGTTCGGCATCCTGTAATTCATATACGCATAATCCACTCGACCGCCTCCGGGCTCCGAGACGTAGGGCTTTTACTTCCTCCGAGAAGGGCCTGAACTCGTACATCTCTTGTGTTACAACCTCTCCATAGCTAGGACCTTGCCTCTCCATACCTACCCCCCACTCTACTGTCAGACTTAGAACCACGACAGTTGGCGCCCACCGTGGGGCAGGTGTTTTAGCGATTTTGTGGAGAAGTTGCGGTTCTTCCGAGTACTTTTATCATGATGACTGCTGGAGTTTTGGTTGAGGGTCGAGAGATCCGTCTCGGTGCTCTCACCTTCGTCGCCGACGACTCCGCCTGGCTCCAGGAGGCTCCACTCGACGTCGATGCGCTCCCCGTCCGCGGTGCGACGCATTTTCGCGCATGTGTCCGCGGCGTTCTGCTGCGGCAACCGTCGACTCCGTATCGGTCGACTCCCCCATCGACCACCCTCCCGGTCTTCCGCCAGCGCAAGCGCTCGGGCCGGTCGAGGCTTCAGCGGTGGGTGAGGCACGCGGTGGCTCGCCAGACGGCCACCACCCAAGTTGCGGCAATCGAGCCCGACGAATCTCTCTACGGCCTGTTCGATCTGTCGACTGGCTCCGTAGAGACTGCATCCGAGTGCGATAGCAGTGATCCAGCGGCGGAAATCCTGATGGTCGACGGGCCCCGCAGTCCCCCTGGCTTCGCCCGTGATGGTGGAGCAGGCGACGGAGGCGACCCCGCACGAGACCACGAAGAGTACCAGCCCGAGCCACTCGACTCTCTGCAAAGAGAGGAACTTCGCCGCAGGAACGTGGATGCCCTGCGTACTCCCATCGCAGGAGAAACCCCCGAGGCTCGCGCCTTGGAGGAGGCACGTTTGGCCAATTTGGCCGAACGCACTCGACTGGAGAATCTTCAGCGAGCACTCGACGAGCGCGCGCGGCAACGAGTTCCCGACACCAGTCGACGTCAACTCTTCCCGCCGACTCAGGTATATCGAACCCCAATCCAGAATTTAGCAGCTGCGACCCGTATAGCAGAGTCCATCCAGCCCTCTCAGTCGGAAGCTGGCAGAGGCTTGATGCAGATCAGGGATTTGCTCCGGGCAGCAGGAGATCAGAATTCGGCCGTGTCGCAGTCGCGCAACAGAATTCACAGTCGATCCGTCGCTGCGAATACGGTTCAGTCGGCTCACAGCCCCAGATCGCCTCCGCGGCGTGAAGGGCGCGAGAATCGGCGAGACCAATATGGTGACCGACTCGACCGAGATGATAGGCGTCGAGTGCCCAATTCCCCTCCGAGGGGTGGGTCTTACGCTCCTCGGCAGCAAGATGACAGACGTCAGCTCAGTGCGGGGCGAAGAGTTCCAGTCGACCCCAGAGAACCAGGCTTTGATGCGCGATCCATTATCGTGCAAGGCTTAGTCGACCGGAACAGAGCCCATCGAGGTGGACTCGACAGAGATGCGCCCACAAGCAGTCGAGTGCATGTTTCTGGTCCTGAATGTTTCAGCAGAGCTATCAGAGCCGCAGTTATCCCTCCCAATTTCAGGTTGGCAACAGGAGTCAGCAAGTTCACTGGTGAGTCTAAGCCTGAAACTTGGCTTGAAGACTACCGAGTGGCGGTTCAGATTGGTGGTGGGAACGACGAGGTGGCCATGAAGCATTTGCCCCTCATGCTGGAAGGTTCTGCCAGGGCATGGTTGACTCAATTACCTCCTAGCAGCATTTACACTTGGGAAGATCTGTCCCGAGTGTTCATCAGAACGTTTGAAGGAACTTGCAAGCGACCGGCTGGATTGACGGAGCTGCAAGTCTGCGTGCAGAAGAACAATGAGACTCTCAGGGAGTATATTCAGAGATGGATCACTTTGCACCATACTGTGGAGAATGTGTCTGATCATCAGGCAGTCTGCGCCTTTAAGGATGGTGTCAAGAATAGAGAATTGAGTTTGAAATTTGGTCGAACCGGTGACATGACCTTGAGTCGGATGATGGAGATTGCTACCAAGTACGCCAACGGCGAAGAAGAAGACCGACTCCGAAGCGGCAAGCACAAGCCGAGTCAGTCGGAAAAGGGAAACACCAGTCGGAAACAGAAGCGGAAGGCTGAACCGGCAGCTCCTGGAGAGGCTCTGGCCGTGACTCAGGGAAAGTTTAAAGGGAAACCAAAAGGATCCTGGAACCCTAAGAAGGTGAAGGATAAAGAAGGGAACGACGTGATGGATATGCCGTGTCACATCCACACGAAGAAAGACGAAGAGGGGAATATCATCTACCCGAAGCATACCACTCGCCAATGTCGACTCCTGATCCAGCAGTTTCAGGGAAAACAGTCTAATAACAAGGAGAAGGAGTCGGACAAGGCCGAAGACAAGGAGGACAGTGAGGAAGGATATCCACATATCAACTCCACTCTGATGATCTTTGCAGATGTGGAAAGCAAGAGTCGATTGAAAGTTATTAACCGTGAGGTGAACATGGTTGCCCCAGCAAAAGCAAATTATCTGAAATGGTCCCAAACACCCATCACCTTCGACCAATCTGATCACCCGACTCATATTGCCACCCCTGGGAGGCAAGCTTTGGTGGTCGATCCAGTTGTCGAAGGCACTCGACTGACAAAAGTGCTGATGGACGGTGGTAGTGGGCTGAATTTGTTGTATGCAGACACGCTGAAAGGAATGGGCATTCCGATGTCCCGACTGAGCACCAGTAACATGAGCTTTCATGGAGTTATACCAGGAAAGAAAGCCGAGTCACTCGGCCAAATAGCTCTGGACGTGGTGTTTGGTGATTCGAAACATTTTCGCAAAGAGAAGTTGACGTTTGAGGTCGTGGATTTTCAGAGTGCATATCATGCCATTTTGGGGAGACCAGCTTATGCACGGTTCATGGCTCGACCATGTTACGTGTACCTCAAATTGAAGATGCCCGGCCCCAAAGGAGTGATCACTGTCACCGGTGATCGGAAAAAGGCAGAAGAGTGCTTTCAGAAGGGCTCAAAGATTGCCGATTCCCAGGTGACAGCGGTCGAGTTCGAAGAATACAAGCAAAACGCAGATCCGAGTGATTTGCTGCGATCCAAGAAACCCGCCACAGAATCTGCATTTCAGTCGTCCGGTGAGACAAAGCCTGTTCACATTCACCCGACCGACCCCGATGCAGCTCCGACCCACATCTCCACAACACTCGACCCGAAATAGGAAGAAGCGCTCATCCAGTTCCTCCGTGAGAACTGGGACATTTTTGCATGGAAGCCCGCTGACATGCCAGGTGTTCCCAGGGGACTGGCTGAGCATCGCCTAAGAGTCGACTCATCTGCAAAACCAGTCAAAGAGCATCTTCGGCGGTCCGCCGTCCAGAAGAGAAAAGCCATTGGTGAGGAAGTGGCTCGACTGTTGGCGGCAGGATTTATCCGAGAGATATACCACTCCGAGTGGCTCGCTAATGTCGTCATGGTTCCTAAGAAGGACAAATCACTCCGAATGTGCATTGATTTCAAGCACATCAACCGGGCCTGCCCGAAAGATCATTTTCCTCTCCCTCGCATAGATCAAATTGTTGACTCGACCGCGGGATGCGAGAGACTGTCTTTTCTAGACGCCTACTCCGGGTACCACCAGATCCGTCTGTACGGACCCGACGAGGTAAAAACAGCTTTCATCACTCCATTCGGGTGCTTCTGCTATATCACCATGCCATTCGGCCTCAAGAATGCCGGAGCCACATTTATGCGAATGATTCAGAAGTGTCTTCTCACTCAAATCAGTCGGAATGTGGAAGCGTATATGGATGATATCGTCGTCAAGTCACGAAAAGGTTCCGACCTGCTCGCTGACCTCGCCGAAACATTTGCCAACCTCAGAAGGTATGATATCAAGCTCAATCCATCAAAGTGCACATTTGGAGTTCCTGGTGGCAAGTTACTCGGTTTTCTCGTTTCCGAGCGAGGAATCGACGCTAATCCAGAGAAGATCGGCACTATTCTCCGAATGAAACGCCCTGTGCGAGTGCACGATGTCCAGAAGCTTACTGGATGCTTGGCCGCATTAAGTCGATTCATCTCACGACTCGGTGAAAAGGCATTGCCTCTTTACCGACTGATGAAGAAGGCAGACAAGTTCGAGTGGACTCCAGAAGCTGATGCAGCGTTTGCCGAGCTAAAAGCTCTGCTCTCCACCCAGCCGGTGCTTGCTGCTCCAATCAGCAAAGAGCCTCTGCTGCTCTATATCGCAGCCACAGGACAGGTCGTCAGTACTGTGCTTACGGTCGAGCGGGAAGAAGAAGGAAAAGCTCTCAAAGTTCAGCGCCCAGTGTATTATTTGTCTGAAGTCTTGACTCCATCCAAGCAGAGATATCCTCATTATCAGAAGCTTGTGTATGGAATATACATGACCACAAAGAAGGTTGCTCATTATTTCTCTGATCATTCCATCACAGTCGTCAGCGACGCTCCACTATCAGAGATTTTGCACAACAGAGATGCAACTGGTCGAGTGGCTAAATGGGCGATTGAACTTCTTCCCCTTGATATCAAGTTTGAGGCAAAGAAAGCCATTAAGTCCCAGGCAATAGCAGATTTCCTCGCCGAGTGGATTGAACAGCAGCAGCCGACTGAAGTTCACTCGGAGCATTGGACCATGTTCTTTGATGGCTCTAAAATGTTGAATGGTTCCGGTGCTGGGGTTGTCCTGGTTTCCCCCAGAGGAGATAAGCTCAGATATGTGCTCCAGATTCACTTTGATTCCTCCAACAATGAGGCAGAATATGAGGCCCTCTTATATGGGTTGCGCATGGCCATTTCACTCGGCGTCCGTCGCCTGATGGTTTATGGCGACTCGGATTTAGTGGTCAACCAAGTGATGAAGGAGTGGGACGTGAGAAGCCCAGCCATGACTGGATACTGCAGTGCAGTGAGGAAGCTGGAAAAGAAGTTCGAGGGGTTGGAGCTCCATCATATACCCCGACTGAAAAATCAAGCAGCTGATGATCTAGCAAAGATAGGTTCCAAGAGAGAAGCCATTCCGAGTGGTGTGTTCTTGGAGCATATACACACTCCGTCAGTCAAAGAAGATCCTTTCACCGAAGAAGCTCCACAGCCCAAGAGTGCCACAGATCCGACTGAGGTTGAAGTCCCAGCGGTGGTCGACTTGATCATGGAGGTCTTGGTGGTCATTCCCGACTGGACAGTTCCATATATCGCGTATATCCTGAGAAAAGAGCTTCCGGAGGATGAGGAAGAGGCTCGACAGATCGTCCGTCGATCTAAGGCCTTTACCGTAATCAAAGGACAATTATACAGAGAAAGCGCGACTGGAGTTGGTCAGAAGTGCATAACACCAGAAGAAGGTCGACTCATCCTCAATGATATCCACTCGGGGACCTGTGGCCATCATGCGTCCTCTCGGACCATCGTGGCCAAAGCATACCGAGCCGGATTTTACTGGCCAAAGGCGAATGAGATGGCAAAGGAGATAGTGGATAAGTGCGAGGGATGTCAGTTCTACTCGAATATGTCGCACAAGCCTGCATCAGCCCTGAAGACCATTCCACTCGTCTGGCCTTTCGCAGTATGGGGGTTGGACATGGTCGGTCCTTTGAGAACAGGGCGAAGTGGCTTCACGCATGTACTGGTGGCAGTCGACAAGTTCACCAAGTGGATCGAGGCTAAACCAATCAAGAACCTTGACGCCGGTGCTGCTGTTAGCTTCATCAGAGAACTAATATTCAGATATGGAGTCCCGCACAGCATCATTACGGATAATGGGTCGAACTTTGACTCGGAGGAATTCAGAGATTTCTGTAACTCTCAAGGCACACGAGTCGACTACGCTTCAGTCGCTCATCCGCAGTCGAATGGACAAGCAGAGCGAGCCAATGGCCTGATTCTCAAGGGACTGAAACCCCGACTGATGCGTGATCTCAAGCATGCAGCTGGAGCTTGGGTCGACGAACTTCCCTCGGTGCTTTGGGGACTGAGGACCACACCTAATCGGTCGACCGGAAGAACTCCATTCTTCTTGGTCTACGGAGCTGAAGCAGTCTTGCTGAGTGATCTTCTCCACAATGCTCCTCGAGTTGAAATATACAACGAAGCAGAAGCTGAACAAGCGCGGCAGGACGCAGTCGACCTTTTAGAGGAAGAAAGGGAGATGGCTCTGATCCGGTCGACCATCTACCAACAAGATTTGCGTCGTTTCCACGCCAGAAATGTGAGAGGTCGAGCCTTCCAAGAAGGAGATTTAGTTCTTCGAGTGGATCAGAAGAAACAACACAAGCTTGCTCCTTCTTGGGATGGACCCTTCATCGTCACCAAAGTTCTCCACAACGGGGCGTACCATCTCTATAACGTCGAGCATAATATCGACGAGCCCCGAGCTTGGAACGCGGAACTACTCCGCCCATTTTACACTTAAGTTTTATCACTCAGATGAGTTGCGATAAAGTACTTCTATAGTTCATGGACCTCAAAATAATAGTGTCATAGTTCCTCCATAATTTTTGTCACTTTTTATTTTTGTCCAATAAAATTTCCCCCCAGTGGGTGACTTAGCCGCGAATCCGTTTCGCCTAAGTTTGTAAAAAATCCTACCGAGTGAAGAGCAAACCTCTCACTCGGAGGCTTAGCTGCGAATCCGTTTCGCCTAAGTTATCGAAAATCCTACCGAGTGATAAGCCAGACTTCCACTCGGAGGCTTAGCTGCAGCCCAGTGCTCGCCTAAGTTATCAAAAATCCTACCGAGTGAAGAGCAAACCTCTCACTCGGGGGCTTAGCTGCAGTCCAAGTACTCGCCTAAGTTACCGAAATCCTACCGAGTGAAGAGCAAACCTCTCACTCGGAGGCTTAGCTGCAGTCCAAGTACTCGCCTAAGTTATGGAAATCCTACCGAGTGAAGAGCAAACCTCTCACTCGGAGGCTTAGCTGCAGTCCAAGTACTCGCCTAAGTTATGAAAATCCTACCGAGTGATAAGCCAGACTTCCACTCGGAGGCTTAGCTGCAGCCCAAGTACTCGCCTAAGTTATGAAAATCCTACCGAGTGATAAGCCAGACTTCCACTCGGAGGCTTAGCTGCAGCCCAGTGCTCGCCTAAGTTATGAAAATCCTACCGAGTGATAAGCCAGACTTCCACTCGGAGGCTTAGCTGCAGTCCAAGTACTCGCCTAAGTTACCGAAATCCTACCGAGTGAAGAGCAAACCTCTCACTCGGAGGCTTAGCTGCAGTCCAAGTACTCGCCTAAGTTATGAAAATCCTACCGAGTGATAAGCCAGACTTCCACTTGGAGGCTTAGCTGCAGTCCAAGTACTCACCTAAGTTATGAAAATCCTACCGAGTGATAAGCCAGACTTCCACTCGGAGGCTTAGCTGCAGCCCAGTGCTCGCCTAAGTTATCAAAAATCCTACCGAGTGAAGAGCAAACCTCTCACTCGGGGGCTTAGCTGCAGTCCAAGTACTCGCCTAAGTTATGAAAATCCTACCGAGTGATAAGCCAGACTTCCACTCGGAGGCTTAGCTGCAGTCCAAGTACTCGCCTAAGTTATCTAAACCCTACCGAGTGAAGAGCAAACCTCTCACTCGGGGGCTTAGCTGCAGCCCAGTGCTCGCCTAAGATATAAAAACCCTACCGAGTGAAGAGCAAACCTCTCACTCGGGGGCTTAGCTGCAGCCCAGTGCTCGCCTAAGATATAAAAATCCTACCGAGTGAAGAGCAAACCTCTCACTCGGGGGCTTAGCTGCAGCCCAGTGCTCGCCTAAGATATAAAAATCCTACCGAGTGAAGAGCAAACCTCTCACTCGGGGGCTTAGCTGCAGCCCAGTGCTCGCCTAAGATATAAAAACCCTACCGAGTGAAGAGCAAACCTCTCACTCGGGGGCTTAGCTGCAGCCCAGCGCTCACCTAAGTGGACTAAGGAATAAGTCGATTGCAGTAAGCGCCCTGCTTTGAACTTGCAAAAGACATTTCGAGCCAAAAGCAATCATATTCAAACGACAAATTCAAGTTCGGATCGATACCTAAAGGAACCGGAAGTGCTCAGGCGCTAAGCCCGTTAAGGTTTATCGGTTACAATTCCACTCGGCATACCGAGGCAAATTTAAAGCGTCGAGCTTAGAAGAAGTTTTTTACCCCTCCTGTGGAGGGCTGGAAGGTGCAACAAACTCATCAAGATCAATCCCATCTGCGATCCGAGTGGCAGCCGCAAGGAAAGTTTCCATAAAGGACCTGAAGTCGTGTTTCTTGGTGTTGGCCACCCGGAGGGCCGCCAGCTTGTCTTCTCGCGCATCTTTGCAGTGAACTCGGGCCAGACACAGAGCAACATCTGCACCGCACCGAGCCGAGGATTTTTTCCACTCCTGCACTCGACCAGGGATCGTGTTCAAGCGAGCCATCAGCGACTCGAGGTCATTCTGAAGAGTCTCCCCGGGCCAGAGCGTCGAGTCGATGCGAGATGTGGCGACCTTCAGCCTTGCAAGATAGTCCACGACAGCTGCAACACGGGACTCCAGTCGGAAAACATTCATGGCAACTTCGTCGTCCATCGGAGAATTGACGGGGTCAAGGTTTGGTTCCAGCCGGCTAGTTTCTTCTTCAAAGTTTTGACAAAATTCTGCAAGGACGATCACCGAGTCAAGGCGATGGTCGAATGGAAAAACCACGGTTGGAAATGATCGCCGAGCATAGAGATTTACCTTCAAGCATAAGAAACAGCTTCTTGGCAAGACCATTCAGGAAGGCCTCCAGATCTTTTTTCTTCCCAAGAGCAGCTTTCAGATTGGCATTTTCTTGCTCAAGCTTGGCGACTGAAGCTAACTTCTCGTCAACAAGCTTGATCTTCTCAGCTAGTTCAAGGTCCTTCTTCCGTTCGGCCTCCCTCACCTTACCTGCAAGTTACAGCAAGATCAGATTTTGAAACAAATAAAGGGAAAAAGCAGTCGTCAAGGTCTCACCAAACATACCTTCGGTCTCCTCCTTTGCCTTCGTCAGATTCTCCTGAACCAGCTTCAAATTCAGCTCGAGCTGAATGTGCTTGTTTTCCAGCTCAGAGTAGCGAGCCACAAGATCACAGGAGTTCTGCGAAGAACCAATCGACTAAAATGTCAAATATAATTCACTTCCGAGTGAAAAAGGAAAAATCACGCGTTTCTAAGACTACAGCCGAATACGAGCATTCGACCGTAGTCTCGGGGACTACACCCAGTGGGTGCACTCAGCGTGCCCCCACTAATCGACCAGTCGAAGACAGAGTCGACCAGTCGACCAGTTTGTGAAATCCAGTCGCCTTAGTCGAATGACGGAAAGACTGAAATTATAAAGCCTAAGGCCGACTGCCAGCAGTCGACCTTAGCCTTGGGGACTACACCCAGTGGGTGCACTCAGCGTGCCCCCACTAATCCTATTTGAAGACAGAGTCGACCAGTCGACCTCAAAAAAAAACAAGATGTATTCTCTAAGACTGTAACCGACTGCCAGCAGTCGACCACAGTCTCGGGGACTACACCCAGTGGGTGCACTCAGCGTGCCCCCACCGGCTTGCGAAATCCATTCGCCGTAGTCGAATGACGGAGAGACTGAAATTATAAAGCCTAAGGCCGACTGCCAGCAGTCGACCTTAGCCTTGGGGACTACACCCAGCGGGTGCACTCAGCGTGCCCCCGCTAACACGGAGTTTAAATCGACACACCCAGTGGGTGACTACTATAAATTCTGGAAAGAAAAGTTTTTTGATAGCATGTCCTAACAGAACAAGTGGTGGTCGACTGACCTGAACATTCCTTTGAAGGGCGGAACTGGCGTCGTAAGCTGCCTGGCTCGCATCCCGGATGGTCTTCAACTGCTCCATCATGATCCCTGCCTGGCGTATCGCCTCCTTCGCGGCGCCAGCTTGGTCCTCTGGGACGTGGTGCATCGTGAAGAGGGAGGGCTGCGGAGCACTCGTCAGCGGATCTGCGAAGGACACAGTGTGTCGAGTGGTGTTCTCCTCCTCCGCGACCAGAGTCTCAGGCACCGTCACATCCTGGGGCACCCTGCTGGCAGACGCTTTCCTTCTCATTCTGTGCTTTAGTGGTTCCTCGTCTTCATCATCATCAGGGAGAGTGATAACAACATTGGATGGAGCTACAGAAAAGAATCAGAATTAGAGATCATGAGTCAGTCGACTAGAAACGGTGTTAAGAGTATAATACCAGGTTTTGAGGTTGCTGCGTCCTCCATCGCATGGTCGTCAGCCCGGGCTGAGGTCTCAGAAGTAGCAGCACTGCAACTCCAAAGAGTCAGTCGACTAACTCCAGCGCCAACCAGAGATAAAGTTCACACAAAACAAGAAGACGTAAGCAATATGATTACCCTGATATGGTGGGGATGGACACCTTCATCTTCGGCAGGTGCTTGGTCGGCTTCGACGGGGCCGCCCTGGGCTGCTTCGGCGCCTTTTCAGTCGGCGCCGGAGAGGTGGTCCGGGGGCGCTTGGTCGACTGAGTAACAGTCGCGACCCCCTCGCCGCGTTCAGTCGCAGGGTCATGGACAAGTTTCGACCGCCTTTCCGAGCGCGGTGGTGCGACCTCCTCCTCCTCCTCCTCTTCCCCGTCCTCATCGTCATCATCATCATCGTCATCGTCATCATCATCGGCCTCGGCGGCGTCCGAGTCCCACTCCTCCTCCTGGCTCTCACCCCCGCTCGCTTCTCCCTCCTCAGTCGGAGCCTGCGCTCCGTTGGGCATCGAGTACAGTTCAGTGAGGGCCTGAGGGACAACAAGACAAAGATCAGTCGACCGATCAGCAGAGAAAGCAGAAATAAAATATGATGAGAATACAACGGGAAGTGGGGCAGACATGCCTTGTTTGGATCACTGTGGCAGTCGAGTGGAGGAATCCTTCTGGCCCCGCGAGGGTTGTCCTTGTTCCCAGTAACAGCGGCCATCCACCTTTCCAGAGTGGCATCGTCGACTGCTTCTGGATTGACCCGAGTCACATCCTCAGTCCCGCAGTACAACCACATGCAGTGGCTCCGGAACTGAAGAGGCTGGATTCGGCGCCTAAGGAAAACTTCCAGGAGATCCATGCCCGTCACTCCCTCCCGAACCAACTGAACTACGCGCTCCATCAACATCTTCACGTCAGCTTTCTCCTCCGGAATCAGCTTCAGGGAGGAGGGCTTGTTCACTCGGTCCATGGTAAATGGAGGGAGCCCACTCGACTGCCCCGGTGTCGACTCATCCTGGCAGTAGAACCAGGTCGACTGCCAGCCTCTGACTGACTCGGGAAATGTCATGGCTGGGAAGGTGCTCTTGTTTCTCACCTGGATCCCCAGACCTCCACACATTTGGACCACTCGGGTTCTTTCGTCGCCTGGACTCGCCTTCTTCATAGTTTGAGAGCGACATGTGAATATGTGCTTGAACAAGCCCCAGTGCGGTCGACAGCCTAGAAAACTCTCGCACATGGACACAAACGCGGCAAGATAGGCGATAGAATTCGGGGTGAAGTGGTGGAGTTGCGCTCCAAAAAAGTTCAAGAAACCACGGAAGAAAACGCTCGGTGGCAAAGAGAACCCGCGGTCGACATGGGTAGCCAGAAGCACGCACTCACCCTCTTCCGGCTGGGGCTGCCACTCTTTCCCCGAAAGCCTCGCAGCTCCATGGGGGATCAGGCCCTCATTGGCCATGTCGAGGAGATCCTTCTCCGTGATGGTCGACTGGATCCAATCTCCCTGGACCCAGCCTTTCGGCAGGCGGGATCTGGACGAAGACCCACTGCGGCTGGTGGATCTCCCCTTCGCCTTCTCCGTCACCGACGCCTTCTTCGCGCGCTCCAGCGCCGCCATCTTCTCCTTGACCATGGCTTCCAGCGGGGTGCGTGAGGAGAAGTGGTGCGGAGGCGAGAGCGAGCGCGTTGGGCGGAGACGAAGGAGGCAGAGAGAGAGAATGCTGAGGCACTATTCAAAAAATCCTCGCCGGGCGCATTTATAAGATCCCTTCCGAGTGGATGACAGGTGGACCCGGCAGATCTAATCATATCCTGGAACTATTACGCGGGCGGGATACGTGGCGAAGAAAGCGGCGCGGGGATCGAGGCGTCTATGTCCCGTCCCATCCGAACGCCGCGGTCCGCTCCGCTTCGCGCGTTTCCCCAAATTTCGCATCCCGCAGAATCCGCGAACGGCAGATCAGTCTGTCAGGCGCGGGATTTCCTGCGATCCGTCGCTCGGAAATCGACGAAGCCCAAAAGATCACTCGACGAAAGAAAAGAATGGATCGAGTCGACTGAAGACAAGTTGCTCACTATCAACGAAGAGATTCTCTGGTTCAGAACAATGCACGACCAGTGTGCTCCGTCACTCAAAGCCTCAATCCATTCGGGGGCTAATGATGGAGTCATGTACCTAGGGTAGGGTCACAGACCTGATCTAAGTACCCTGCCCAAGGACACCCTTAGAAGAGGTCACCTTCCAGTCGACCAACGAGGGATTCACTCGACTGACTTGAAGGACTCGACCACGAAGACTCACTCGACTACCAGGAGGTCAAAATGTTGGAAATATGCCCTAGAGGCAATAATAAATTGATTATTATTATATTTCCTTGTTCATGATAATCGTTTATTATCCATGCTAGAATTGTATTGATAGGAAACTCAGATACATGTGTGGATACATAGACAACACCATGTCCCTAGTAAGCCTCTAGTTGACTAGCTCGTTAATCAATAGATGGTTACGGTTTCCTGACCATGGACATTGGATGTCGTTGATAACGGGATCACATCATTAGGAGAATGATGTGATGGACAAGACCCAATCCTAAGCCTAGCACAAGATCATGTAGTTCGTATGCTAAAGCTTTTCTAATGTCAAGTATCATTTCCTTAGACCATGAGATTGTGCAACTCCCGGATACCGTAGGAGTGCTTTGGGTGTGCCAAACGTCACAACGTAACTGGGTGGCTATAAAGGTACACTACGGGTATCTCTGAAAGTGTCTGTTGGGTTGGCACGAATCAAGATTGGGATTTTGTCATTCCGTGTAAACGGAGAGGTATCTCTGGGCCCACTCGGTAGGACATCATCATAATGTGCACAATGTGACCAAGGGGTTGATCACGGGATGATGTGTTACGGAACGAGTAAAGAGACTTGCCGGTAACGAGATTGAACAAGGTATCGGTATACCGACGATCGAATCTCGGGCAAGTACCATACCGCTAGACAAAGGGAATTGTATACGGGATCGATTGAGTCCTTGACATCGTGGTTCATCCGATGAGATCATCGTGGAACATGTGGGAGCCAACATGGGTATCCAGATCCCGCTGTTGGTTATTGACCGGAGAACATCTCGGTCATGTCTGCATGTCTCCCGAACCCGTAGGGTCTACACACTTAAGGTTCGATGACGCTAGGGTTATAAAGGAAGCTTGTATGTGGTTACCGAATGTTGTTCGGAGTCCCGGATGAGATCCCGGACGTCACGAGGAGTTCCGGAATGGTCCGGAGGTAAAGATTTATATATAGGAAGTCCTGTTTCGGCCATCGGGACAAGTTTCGGGGTCATCGGTATTGTACCGGGACCACCGGAAGGGTCCCGGGGGCCCACCGGGTGGGGCCACCTGCCCCGGGGGGCCACATGGGCTGTAGGGGGTGCGCCTTGGCCTACATGGGCCAAGGGCACCAGCCCCTAGAGGCCCATGCGCCAAGATATAGGAAAAAGGGGAGAGTCCTAAAGGGGAAGGCACCTCCGAGGTGCCTTGGGGAGGATGGACTCCTCCCCCCTTCTTAGCCGCACCCCTTCCTTGGAGGAAGGGGCAAGGCTGCGCCTCCCCCCTCTCCCCTGCCCCTATATATAGTGGAGGGGAGGGAGGGCATCCATACCTGAGCCCTTGGCGCCTCCCTCCCTCCCGTGACACCTCCTCCTCTCCCGTAGGTGCTTGGCGAAGCCCTGCAGGATTGCCACGCTCCTCCATCACCACCACGCCGTTGTGCTGCTGCTGGATGGAGTCTTCCTCAACCTCTCCCTCTCTCCTTGCTGGATCAAGGCATGGGAGACATCGTCGAGCTGTACGTGTGTTGAACGCGGAGGTGCCGTCCGTTCGGCACTAGGATCATCGGTGATCTGAATCACGACGAGTACGACTCCATCAACCCCGTTCACTTGAACGCTTCCGCTTAGCGATCTACAAGGGTATGTAGATGCACTCTCTTTCTACTCGTTGCTGGTCTCTCCATAGATAGATCTTGGTGATACGTAGGAAATTTTTTGAATTTCTGCTACGTTCCCCAACAGTGGCATCATGAGCTAGGTCTATTGCGTAGATTCTTTGCACGAGTAGAACACAAAGTAGTTGTGGGCGTCGATATTGTTCAATATGCTTGCCGTTACTACTCTTATCTTGATTCGGCGGCATCGTGGGATGAAGCGGCCCAGACCAACCTTACACGTACGCTTACGTGAGACCGGTTCCACCGACAAACATGCACTAGTTGCATAAGGTGGCTGGCGGGTGTCTGTCTCTCCCACTTTAGTCGGATCGGATTCGATGAAAAGGGTCCTTATGAAGGGTAAATAGCAATTGGCATATCACGTTGTGGTTCATGCGTAGGTAAGAAACGTTCTTGCTAGAAACCCATAGCAGCCACGTAAAACATGCAAACAACAATTAGAGGACGTCTAACTTGTTTTTGTAGGGTATGCTATGTGATGTGATATGGCCAAAAGGATGTGATGAATGATATATGTGATGTATGAGATTGATCATGTTCTTGTAATAGGAATCACGACTTGCATGTCGATGAGTATGACAACCGGCAGGAGCCATAGGAGTTGTCTTTATTTATTTGTGACCTGCGTGTCAACTTAAACGTCATGTAATTACTTTACTTTATTGCTCACCGTTAGCCATAGTAGTAGAAGTAATAGTTGGCGAGGCAACTTCATGAAGACACGATGATGGAGATCATGATGATGGAGATCATGGTGTCATGCCGGTGATGATGATGATCATGGAGCCCCGAAGATGGAGATCAAAAGGAGCAAAGTGATGATGGCCATATCATGTCACTATTTGATTGCATGTGATGTTTATCATGTTTATACATCTTATTTGCTTAGAACGACGGTAGTAAATAAGATGATCCCTTACAACAATTTCAAGAAGTGTTCCCCCCTAACTGTGCACCGTTGCGACAGTTTGCTGTTTCAAAACATCACGTGATGATCGGGTGTTTTATTCAGACGTTCAAATACAACGGGTGTTGACGAGCCTAGCATGTACAGACATGGCCTCGGAACACACGCGAAACACTTAGGGATAACTTGACGAGCCTAGCATGTACAGACATGGCCTCGGAACACGAAGACCGAAAGGTCGAGCATGAGTCGTATAGAAGATACGATCAACATGAAGATGTTCACCGATGATGACTAGTCCGTCTCACGTGATGATCGGACACGGCCTAGTTTGACTCGGATCATGTAATCACTTAGATGACTAGAGGGATGTCTATCTGAGTGGGAGTTCATAAGATGAACTTAATTATCCTGAACATAGTCAAAAGGTTTTTGCAAATTATGTCATAGCTCACGCTATAGTTCTACTGTTTAGATATGTTCCTAGAGAAAATATAGTTGAAAGTTGATAGTAGCAATTATGCGGACTAGGTCCGTAAACTGAGGATTGTCCTCATTGCTTCATAGAAGGCTTATGTCCTTAATGCACCGCTCAGTGTGCTGAACCTCGAACGTTGTCTGTGGTTGTTGCGAACATCTGACATACACGTTTTGATAACTACGTGATAGTTCAGTTAAACGGTTTAGAGTTGAGGCACCAAAGACGTTTTTGAAACATCGTGAAACATATGAGATGTTTTGAGGGCTGAAATTGGGATTTCAGGCTCGTGCCCATGTCAAGAGGTATAAGACCTCCGATGACTTTCTTAACCTGCAAACTAAGGAGAAAAGCTCAATTGTTGAGCTTGTGCTCAGATTGTCTGAATACAACAATCATTTGAATCGAGTGGGAGTTGATCTTCCAGATAAGACAGTGATGGTTCTCCAAAGTCATTGCCACCAAGCTGTTAGAGCTTCGTGATGAACTATACCATATCAGGGATAGATATGATGATCCTTGAGGTATTCGCGATGTTTGACACCGCGAAAGTAGAAATCAAGAAGGAGCATCAATTGTTGATGGTTGGTGAAACCACTAGTTTCAAGAAGGGCAAGGGCAAGAAGGGATACTTCATGAAACGGCAAATCAGCTGCTGCTCTAGTGAAGAGACCCAAGGTAAAACCCAAACCCGAGACTAAGTGCTTCTGTAATAAGGGGAACAACCACTAGAGCAGAATTACCCTAGATACTTGGTAGATAAGAAGGATGGCAAGGTCGATAGAAGTATATTGGATATACATTGTGTTAATGTGTACTTTGCTAGTACTCCTAGTAGCACCAGGGTATTAGATACCGGTTCGGTTGCTAAGTGTTAGTAACTCGAAACAAAAGGCTACGGAATAAACGGAGACTAGCTAAACGTGAGCTGACGATATGTGTTGGAAGTTTTTCCAAGCTTGATATGATCAAGCATCGCACGCTCCCTCTACCAAAGAGATTGGTGTTAAACCTAAATAATTGTTATTTGGTGTTTGCGTTGAGCATAGACATGATTGGATTACGTCTATCGCAATACGGTTATTCATTTAAGGAGAATAATGGTTACTCTGTTTATTTGAATAATACCTTCAATGGTCTTACACCTAAAATGAATGATTTATTAAATCTTGATCGTAGTGATACACATGTTCATGCCAAAAGATAGTAATGATAGTACCACCTACTTGTGGCACTGCCACGTAAGTCATATCGGTATAAAACGCATGAAGAAGCTCCATATTGATGGATCTTTGGGCTCACTCGTTTTTGAAAAGTTTGAGACATGCGAACCATGTCTATTGGTGTATATGCATGAAGAAACTCCATGCAAATGGACCGTTTTGACTCACTTGATTTTGAATCACTTGGGACATGCAAATCATACCACATGGGCAAGATGACTGAAAAGCCTCGTTTTCAGTAAGATGGAACAAGATAGCAACTTGTTGGAAGTAACACATTTTGATGTGTCCAATCCAATGAGTGCTGAGGCATGCAGTGAATATCGTTATGATCTTACTTCACAGATGATTCGAGTAGATGTTGAGAATATTTACTTGATGAAACACAAGTCTGAATTATTGAATGGTTCAAGTAATTTCAGAGTGAAGTAGAAGATCATTGTGACAAGAGGATAAAATGTCTATGATATGATCATAGAGATAAATATCTGAGTTACGAGTTTTGGCACACAATTAAGACATTGTGGAAATTGTTTCGCAATTAATACCGCCTGGAACACCATAGTGTGATGGTGTGTCCGAACATCATAGTTGCACCCTATTGGATATGGTGCGTACCATGATGTCTCTTATCGAATTACCACTATTGTTCATGGGTTAGGCATTAGAGACAACCACATTCACTTTAAATAGGGCACCACATATTTCCGTTGAGATGACACCGTATGAATTATGGTTTAGAGAAACCTAAGTTGTCGTTTCTTAAAAGTTTGGGGCTGCGACGCTTATGTGAAAAAGTTTCAGGATTAAGCTCGAACCCAAAGCGGACAAAATGCATCTTCATAGGACACCCAAAACAGTTGGGTATACCTCCTGTCTCAGATCCGAAAGCAATAAGGGATTGTTTCTAAAATCAGGTCCTTTCTCGAGGAAAAGTTTCTCTCGAAAGAGTTGAGTGGGAGGATGGTGGAGACTTGATGAGGTTATTGAACCGTCTCTTCAACTAGTGTGTGGCAGGGCACAGGAAGTTGTTCCTGTGGCACCTACACCAATTGAAGTGGAAGCTTATGATATTGATCATGAAACTTCGGATCAAGTCACTACCAAACCTCGTGGGATGGCAAGGATGCGTACTACTTCAAGAGTGGTACGTAATCCTGTCTTGGAAGTCATGTTGCTAGACAACAATGAACCTACGAGCTATGGAGAAGCGATGGTGGGCCCGGATTCCGAGAAATGGCTCAAGGCCATAAAACCCGAGAGAGGATCCATGTATGAAAACAAAGTGTAGACTTTGGCAGAACAACTCGATGGTCGTAAGGCTGTTGAGTGCAGATGGATTTTGAAAGGAAGACAGACAATGATGGTAAGTGTCACCATTGAGAAAGCTCAACTTGTCGTTAAGATGTTTTTCGACAAGTTCAAGGAGTTGACTACGATGAGACTTTCTCACTCGTAGCGATGCTAAGAGTCTGTTGGAATTATGTTAGCAATTACTGCATTATTTATGAAATCTTGCAGATAGGATGTCAAAACATTGTTTCCTCGACGATTCTTGAGGAAAGGTTGTATGTGATACAACCGGAAGGTTTTGTCTATCCTGAAATATGCTAATAAGTATGCAAAGCTCCAGCAATCCTTCTGAGGACTGGAGTGAGCATCTCGGAGTTGGAATGTATGCTTTGATGATGATCAAAGATTTTGGGTGTATACCAAGTTTATGAGAAACTTGTATTTCCAAAGAAGTGAGTGGGAGCACTATAGAATTTCTGATGAGTATATGTTGTTGACATATTAATGATCAGAAATGACGTAGAATTTCTGGAAAGCATATAGGGTTATTTGGAAAGTGTTTTCAATGGAAAACCTGGATTAAGCTACTTGAACATTGAGCATCAAGATCTATAAGGATAGATCAAAACGCTTAATAGTACTTTCAAATGAGCACATGCCTTGACGTGATCTTGAAGGTGTTCAAGATGGATCAGTCAAAGAAGGAGTTCTTGCCTGAGTTGTAAGGTATGAAGTTAAGACTTAAAGCTCGACCATGGCAGAATAGAGAGAAAGGAACGAAGGTCGTCCCCTATGCTTAAGACATAGGCTCTACAGTATGCTATGCTGTGTACCGCACCTGAAGTGTGCTTTACCATGAGTCAGTCAAGGGGTACAAGAGTGATCCAAGAATGGATCACATGACAGCGGTCAAAGTTATCCTTAGTAACTAGTGGACTAAGGTGGTAAAAGAGTTCGTCGTAAAGGGTTACGTCGATGCAAGCTTAACACCTATTCGGATAGCTCTGAGTAGAGATACCGGATACGTATAATGGAGCAACAATTTAGAATACTCCAAGTAGAACAGTTATTTGGAATAGCTCCAAATAGAACGTGGTAGCTGCATCTAGGAGATGACATAGAGATTTGTAAAGCACACACGGATCTGAAAGGTTCAGACCCGTTGACTATAACCTCTCTCACAAGCATAACATGATCAAACCCAGAACTCATCGAGTGTTAATCACATGGTAAATGTGAACTAGATTATTGACTCTAGTAAACTCTTTGGGTGTTAGTCACATGGGGATGTGACCTTGAGTGTTAATCACATATCGATGTGAACTAGATTATTGACTCTAGTGCAAGTGGGAGACTGTTGGAAATATGCCCTAGAGGCAATAATAAATTGATTATTATTATATTTCCTTGTTCATGATAATCGTTTATTATCCATGCTAGAATTGTATTGACAGGAAACTCAGATACATGTGTGGATACATAGACAACACCATGTCCCTAGTAAGCCTCTAGTTGACTAGCTCGTTAATCAATAGATGGTTACGGTTTCCTGACCATGGACATTGGATGTCGTTGATAACAGGATCACATCATTAGGAGAATGATGTGATGGACAAGACCCAATCCTAAGCCTAGCACAAGATCATGTAGTTCGTATGCTAAAGCTTTTCTAATGTCAAGTATCATTTCCTTAGACCATGAGATTGTGCAACTCCCGGATACCGTAGGAGTGCTTTGGATGTGCCAAACGTCACAACGTAACTGGGTGGCTATAAAGGTACACTACGGGTATCTCTGAAAGTGTCTGTTGGGTTGGCACGAATCGAGATTGGGATTTTGTCACTCCGTGTAAACGGAGAGGTATCTCTGGGCCCACTCGGTAGGACATCATCATAATGTGCACAATGTGACCAAGGGGTTGATCACGGGATGATGTGTTACGAAACGAGTAAAGAGACTTGCCGGTAACGAGATTGAACAAGGTATCGGTATACCGACGATCGAATCTCGGGCAAGTACCATACCGCTAGACAAAGGGAATTGTATACGTGATCGATTGAGTCCTTGACATCGTGGTTCATCCGATGAGATCATCGTGGAACATGTGGGAGCCAACATGGGTATCCAGATCCCACTGTTGGTTATTGACCGGAGAACATCTCGGTCATGTCTGCATGTCTCCCGAACCCGTAGGGTCTACACACTTAAGGTTCGATGATGGTAGGGTTATAAAGGAAGCTTGTATGTGGTTACCGAATGTTGTTCGGAGTCCCGGATGAGATCCCGGACGTCACGAGGAGTTCCAGAATGGTCCGGAGGTAAAGATTTATATATAGGAAGTCCTGTTTCGGCCATCGGGACAAGTTTCGGGGTCATCGGTATTGTACCGGGACCACCGGAAGGGTCCCGGGGGCCCACCGGGTGGGGCCACCTGCCCCGGGGGGCCACATGGGCTGTAGGGGGTGCGCCTTGGCCTACATGGGCCAAGGGCACCAGCCCCTAGAGGCCCATGCGCCAAGATATAGGAAAAAGGGGAGAGTCCTAAAAGGGGAAGGCACCTCCGAGGTGCCTTGGGGAGGATGGGCTCCTCCCCCCTTCTTAGCCGCACCCCTTCCTTGGAGGAAGGGGCAAGGCTGCGCCTCCCCCCTCTCCCCTGCCCCTATATATAGTGGAGGGGAGGGAGGGCATCCATACCTGAGCCCTTGGCGCCTCCCTCCCTCCCGTGACACCTCCTCCTCTCCCGTAGGTGCTTGGCGAAGCCCTGCAGGATTGCCACGCTCCTCCATCACCACCACGCCGTTGTGCTGCTGCTGGATGGAGTCTTCCTCAACCTCTCCCTCTCTCCTTGCTGGATCAAGGCGTGGGAGACATCGTCGAGCTGTACGTGTGTTGAACGCGGAGGTGTCGTCCGTTCGGCACTAGGATCATCGGTGATCTGAATCACGACGAGTACGACTCCATCAACCCCGTTCACTTGAACGCTTCCGCTTAGCGATCTACAAGGGTATGTAGATGCACTCTCTTTCTACTCGTTGCTGGTCTCTCCATAGATAGATCTTGGTGATACGTAGGAAAAATTTTGAATTTCTGCTACGTTCCCCAACACAAAAGGCACTCTGTACTGCAACGGCCTGTAGTTAAGTAGACTTTATGATAGTTAAGACACTTTATGTGGGACGTTACCAGTAACGCCCCGGACTAAATACACCTTAAACCCTTCATTACGTGGGCTGGCTGGGGTCCTGGCGCACTCTATATAAGCCACCCCCCTCCACAGGCAGAAGGGTTCGGCATCCTGTAATTCATATACGCATAATCCACTCGACCGCCTCCGGGCTCCGAGACGTAGGGCTTTTACTTCCTCCGAGAAGGGCCTGAACTCGTACATCTCTTGTGTTACAACCTCTCCATAGCTAGGACCTTGCCTCTCCATACCTACCCCTCACTCTACTATCAGACTTAGAACCACGACAGGAACATCAAGGCATTTGACCCCTTTATGCATGGGGCTATAACCTAAGAAGACACATTTTTTCGAGCAGAAAGCGAGCTTACGTGTGTTGTAGGGTCAAAGATTGGGCCAACATGCACAACCAAAGATGCGAAGAGATGTGTAGTTAGGTGTGACACGTAGGAGTCGTGTAATGGGTGTTTCAAATTTGATGACTTTGCTTGAAAGCAAGTTGATAAGATATGTGGCAGTTAAAAAGGCTTCATCCCAAAATTTGAGTGGCATGGACGCATTTGCTAATAACGCAAGTCCCATATCAACTATGTGACGGTGCTTTCTTTCGGCAGACCCGTTTTGTTGGTGAGCATGAGGACAAGAGACATGATGGGATATGCCAAGTTTTTGGAAGAAAGAGTTCAACTTTTCATACTCACCACCCCAGTCACTTTGCATAGCAATGATCTTGGAGTTCAGTTTGCGTTTAACAAGATTTTGGAAATTAATAAAAACTTGGAATACATCAGATCTTTTCTTCAGTAAATAAATCCAAGTAAATTTACTATAGTCATCAATAAAGCTTACATAATAGGAAAATCTACCAACTGAAGTAGGAGCTGGCCCCCATACATCTGAAAAGATAAGTTGTAGTGGGGCAGTAGACGCACTAGTAGAAATAGGGTAAGGTAATTGATGACTTTTTGCTTGTTGACACGGATCACAAACTGACTCAACACTAGGCTTATAAGGCTGGTCACAATGGGGAGGAACTTAGGAGTAACATCACACACTGCAATACAACTTTGCTTATGTGTCAATATTTAATGAAGAGAGAGGTGCTTGTGGTAACTAGCTAAGTTACCGGAACATCACACACTCCAAGAAACAATGAGTCTATAACCTAATAAATACATTGTTGCATGACACTACATAGATGTTCCTACCCACTGTGGAGGTAGTAACATAGTCTAGGGAAGTGTGTAAGTTACTAGACTATGTTCTTGCCCATTGTGACCAGCCTAAGCGAGTTTATTTTTGCTAAGAACATATTTAACTATGACTGAAGATGGATGACCCAAGCGACTATGCCACCTTGAGGATGAAAGCTTGGTGACAATATTTGCTTGTTTATTGGACCATGAAGATGATGATGATGATATGAGTGGGTAGAGGCCTCCCACGCACCGTCCTCTAAGAATGATTCTCCTTGTTCTCAAGTCCTTAACCAAGAAAAAATAAGGATAGAACTCTATAAGGACATTGTTATCAAGAGTGAATCGATGAACGGAAATAAGATTTTTTGATGTTTGAGGAATATGCAAGACATTTGTCAGATGTAAATTTTTCACAGGGTTTTCAACAATTGAACTACCAATGTGTGTGATATCCATACCAGAACCGCTTGCCGTGCGAATTTGGTCGTCTCCATTATACTTCTCCCGCATCGTCAACTTGTCAAGTTCACCTGTGATGTACCTCCTTTTCTTCTGGAGAACTCGTTCTCCTCATAGCGCCACCAGCAGACCCGTGCACCTCCTGGATGATGCTTGTAGCATATTTGGCACTCAGGATAATCATGCTGCTGGTCACGCACCTGGTGTTGCTGTTGCTGTTGTCGAGGACGCCCTCTGAAGCCATTGCCACCGTTGGAGGAAGGGGGTTGGCCGTCACCGCGGTCACCACGGCCACGCCCTCGTCCTCCTCGCCCACGGGATCTGCCGCGGGACTGTCCGTGGCCTCTGTAGACCGCGTTGGCAGATGTGTGAAATCCGCCTGAAGAAGAATCACCTAGCATCTCCATCCTTTGATCAAAGGCAGAGATTTGGGCAAAGAGATCATCAGCGGTGATGGTATTCTTGACAGCGCCGATCGCCGCCACCACGGAGTCGTAGTCGCGGTCCAGCCCGGCCAAGATGTAGTCCACCATCTCCGGATCAGAGACGGGACGACCGGCAGCAGCTAGTTCATCCCCGAGGCTTTTCATCTTCGCCATGTACGCCGAGCTTGACATGCTGCCCTTCTTGGTGTTGGTGATGGCGATCCTCAGATTGGTAATCCGGGATTGTGACTGTGAGGCGAAGAGGTTTGTCACCGTCGTCCAGAGCTCGAAGGTGGAGTCCTTCCCGACGACCTGCGCAAGGATTTCTGGCGACATGGAATTGAGGAGATAGTACAGGACCTGCTGGTCTTTGGCGATCCAGGGCCCGTACAGCGGATTCGGCTCTAGGGCCGTGGTCTTGTCAGCTTTGTGACTTCCACCATCCTGGGCGGAGCAGCATCTGTGTTGTCGAGGAGTCCGGTCACCTGCGCTCCTCGCAGGGCTGGTAGCACCTGAGTCTTCCAGAGGATAAAGTTTCCTCGTGCGAGCTTCTCCGATGGCGACGAACCGAGGTTGAGGGCGACGCCGGCAGAGGAAGCCATGGAGACGATAGGATGCGGTTTCTGGGTTTTGATTTGTGGGGTATGTGGTTTTCTAGGGTTTTGGTTTGTGGCTAGATGTATAAGAAGAGGCGGCTCTGATTACCATGAAAGATAATGAGCGATCCCTTGAACTCCCTCGATGAGGAGCGGGTCGTATATATTGAGATCGGGGCAAGCCTGCCTTGGCATACAAGGAAAGAGTTACAGGAGTTGGAGAAGGATACGAGAAGGGAAAGTCAATTGAGATTATACACGTTTTCTCTAACCCGAAACACAGTACAAAAGCAGTGCCCGTTTTCTATGGCCGCCACGACCACGATCGATCGAGAATACAGTTTCCTTGTCCTTGTAAAGATCAACCCTTGTCGCTACTCCCCCGATTTTCCTCTCACTGTCAATTGCTCGATATACAATCCATTCAGAGCCTGCCACTGCACTTATACTATATAGGATAATGTGTGCGTACGTGCCCCTGTCCTCGCCCTTGTTTCTTAGTAGGATTTTCTATTCCTCCTAGCTTGCGAAATTCCCCTCTGCACTTGCAGCTTTAATAAGAAGTAGAAGTACGTGTCCACTGCACTTATACTATATAGCTGTCAACAAAATGGCCTTTCAACGCACTGCTCATCAGCAGTCCACGGAAGTGCTGGGAGTTTGTTCTCTATTATCCCGCACTCCCACACCCCCTCGGATTAATCAATCATTGGAAACTTCCGCCGGTCACCCCGTCCTCCGCACAATCGGACAACCCGTCGGCGAATCGCGCGGCGACACCGCGCGCGATCCGCCTAATTCGATCCGGTGACGGACTGACAGAACTGAGGTCACCTATAGCCTGATTAACAATTTGAGATAAGCAAGGGTGGGTCAAGCCGAGGACGATCGCCAGACAGCTAGTAGTTAATTAGCTACCAGCAATTGGTTAATTGTTAAAGGCCTTGGACAAATTTGGTGAGGTCTCGGTCTTTCAGAGGAGAGACACGTAGCAGTGAAGGGAGCCTGCTAGCTACTACAATGGCCGTTGGGTTGGGTGGCACCGGCGGGTCTGAACTCTGAAGCTTCTTCGTTCCCGGGGCCGGCCGGCAGGCCGACAGATCTGTTAGCTAGCTGTGGCCTGTAGGTGGCGATTGATGTAAATCGCCTGACGGGATCTTCGTCGTCTATAACTAATCGCGACATGACCTGCGTTTCTTGGAAATTAAGGATTGTGAGCTTCACATTTCCCTTCCTTTATATATGTGTCAACATGAGTGCTGTTAGGAATGATTACGCCTGTGTTTCTTCAGAAATAAGGATTGTGAGCTTCACATTTGTACCTATCAATTACGGGCCGGCCTCTAAAATTAGTCCATGCCAAGCATGCATCTGAATGAATATATGGTAGTAGTGGTTGATCTCTACTGAACTATGATGTCATATCTTGTAAAGGTTGTAGCCTCATAGGAGAATGAGAAAACCCAAGACCCTATAATTGGACAAAATACCACATTAAATCATTTGAACTTCGGAGGAAATAAAGCCGCTGGCAACAGCTCACTCGAACCTATGAAGATCACTGTCACCACCACACTGAATAATGTTGCCATGCATTGAAGACTCTCTAGTTTGATTCCCCGGCCTGTGGTGATTAGAATTCTGGGTTTTCACAAAATAAAAATAGATGGAGGAAAATAAATTAAATGGGATGTGACCTATGTTTCCTGATAATAAAGGCATGATGGTGACATTCAAAAGTATCTTCTGTTTTTCTTTGAAAAGTATCTTCTGATAGCATGAAATGAATCAAACCTCACAAATTAGTAAAATTATTTTGATGATTTGATTTGCATATCTCCTAGATATTCTCTCAAAACTACGAATAATCACAAACTTGATACGTGCACACTATATCGATCTATTCGAGCCGAGCAACAGAGACAATACTTCCTCCGGTCCTTTTTACTCTGCACATTGGATTTGCCGAAAGTCAAACTTAGCTAAGTTTGACCCAAATATATTAGGAAATATCAGCATCTATAATATCTAATAAATATAATATGAAAATATATTCCGAGATGAATCTAATGATGTTGGTGTTTGTTATGTAAATGTAACAATTTTTTACATAAATTGGGTCAAAGTTGGAATGAGATTGACTTCAGACAAACCTAATATGCAGAGTAAAAAGGACCGGAGGGAGTACTATACACATTTCATCACAATCTGCACCCCGACTGTTCACCGGATTTCCGCCGAATCCTGCGCCTTTCGGGCTGGCCCGCCGCTTCAGGCGAGACGACCCGCAAAAGCAACGTGCGAGGGGGTTGAGGGGACAAATTCATGGTTGTAGGGGGACCACGGAAACACTCGTCCTTGCACATCACTACCACATGTCCAATTTCAAAAGCAAGTGCTGCCACCAAACGGAAAAATAAAGGGTCTGTGGGGCATTAGTTATCTCATCATCATGCATATCTGGTGTTAGCTAGATATGGTGGTGGGGTTTCTTTAGGATTTGCGGGAGGATAGTGTTAGGCAGGCCCTCCTCATTGGCGCAAGCAGCCCCGGAGTATATTATTGCTCAGGGAAGGAGGCAGGAGGAGCTACAACAACCAAAAGAGAAGGGACGAACACCAAAAGCAGCAAGATACAATCCCACGAGTGTTCTTGGTTATTTTAAGCCCACACCCTCGCTGCTAATCCCCTCTTTAGAATCCCCGGGAGGATCGGCCCTCTGTCCCCGGCCGGTCTTCTGTCAGAAAAACTCTGAACAGATAGCAGCCAAGAAGAAGCTCTTGCTTGGCCTCAAAGCCAGTTCTTGCAGAGGTATGTGTAGATACAGGCTTATCTTAGCAAGCTTGCCTTGCCCTTTGCGTCCATGAATCTGTAGATGATTCAGTGAGCAGCAGGTTTCGGTTAGGTGTTTTGGTTTCTGTATGGATTCTTGGTGTGGTTCTGGCTTCTTGCTTGTTGAGGTCTCTGTTCCTGGTTACCTACTTGTGGTTGGCGGGTGCATCACCATACCAACTGGAAAAATTGCTGCTCTTTTTAGCTGATTCTTAGCAAGTTTGGTCTCTGAATTGCCAAGTGGTAGTAGTAACTAGTAGTAACTGATATTTTTGTGTGTTCTTAGTTTTCTCCAAGTCATGTCTAGTTAGGCCTTTTTCCCCCTTGATAGGTACCACTGATTTGGACTGGTGTTTTCCTGAAATTATATGCTGGTTTCATCAGCTGAGTGGAAAGGCTTCGGTTTCTTTTTGTATGCAGGTACTTCAGAAAGAAGATTGAGGGATTGTGTGTTCGGGAAGTACAGTGATCTGAAGTTTATCCTCCAGGTAGATATATAGATGCTTTCAATCCTGTTGGATCCATTCTATCCTTTTGATTTACTTCGCTTGCAGTAGAATTCTTTCACTCCTATTGTAATTTTCTGAATGAATTTGCAGTTATTCTTGACTAGTCCACTCATGTCATACTTCTGCCTAATTCACTACAGTGTGTCGATGCACAGTTGCACTTGCGCACCATGTTTTTACCATCTTTCCTTTGCTCCAAATCTTGCTATTTGCGACTGTAATTTGAATTTAGGAGCAAGATGAAATTGCCTTCTGACAATTCTGAGCAGGATTTACTGACAGTTTCCAATCCTCTATTTCTTCAGTTCGACACTGAAGACAAAACTTAAACCTTCCCACGCGTCGACAGTGGTACCCTTCTGATGATAGACGACTGCATTTGCGTCTGAAGAAGATCGGATGGCCACGTTCTTCTCCACTTCAAACGATCAGAGGGGCCTCGCCGGCGGCGGCGGAGGCGGCGGAGACATGTCATTCCACCACCACTACCCCATGTCCAACCAATACCCGGACTCGTCGACCGGCGGCCTGATCCCGCTCCCGGCGTCCATCGTGCAGCAGAGCCACATAGCGCACCACGGCGGCGGCGGCGATGGCCGAGACGACGAGCCGGCCGCGTTCATGAGCTCGAGGGACGGCTCCGAGCTCGGCGGCCTGCAGACGCAGATGCTCATGGGAGACGGCGGCGCGTCGGCCGGGCAGCGTAGTCACCAGGGCGGCCTGTCGCTCAGCCTCGGCTCGCAGGTGTCGGTGTCCCTCTACCAGTACGGCCGTCCGGGTGGCATGGCTGCGGCCGCTTTCCCCACCTTGATGAGTCCGAACCAGTCGGCGATGGCGATGGCGGCGAGCAGGAACGCGCAGGTGAACGTGTACGTGCAGAACTCGAGGTTCCTGAAGGCGGCGCGCGAGCTGCTGGACGAGGTGGTCAGTGTCCGGGACGCGATCAAGAGGAAGGGGGACAGGAAGGACGACTCGGCTGGCAACGGCGAGTGCGGCAAGGTCGAGGGCGACAAGGGCGAGGAGAACGAGGGGAGCTCCGCCGCCGAGCTGTCGCCGGCGGAGAGGCAGGACCTCCAGAACAAGGTGACGGCGCTGATGGCCATGCTGGACCAGGTGGATAGGCGGTACAGGCACTACCACCAGCAGATGCAGATGGTGGTGTCGTCGTTCGACGCGGTGGCCGGCTCCGGCGCGGCGAAGCCTTACACGGCGCTGGCCCTGCAGACGATCTCCCGGCACTTCCGGTCGCTGCGGGACGCAATCGGCGCGCAGGTGCAGTCGGCGCGGCGTAGCCTCGGCGAGCCTCAGGACGGCTCCGGCGCGGGGGGCCTGTCCCGGCTGCGGTACATCGACCAGCACCTCCGGCAGCAGCGCGCCATGCAGCAGTTCGGCATGATGCAGCAGCCGCAGCACGCGTGGCGGCCCCAGCGCGGCCTCCCGGAGTCCGCCGTCTCCGTCCTCCGCGCCTGGCTCTTCGAGCACTTCCTCCACCCGTAAGCTAGCTACCCACCGCGCCGCCCATGCAGCTGGTCACTCTACTCCTCTGTGCTCGCTCACTGATCCGCCATGATCGATGCAGGTACCCGAAAGACTCGGAGAAGGTGATGCTGGCGAGGCAGGCCGGCTTGTCCCGGGGGCAGGTGTCGAACTGGTTCATCAACGCGCGCGTCCGCCTATGGAAGCCCATGGTGGAGGAGATGTACAAGGAGGAGTTCGGCGCGGAGATGGACTCCACCAACTCGTCGTCGGAGAAGGCCGGCAACAAGCACGGTAAGGTCGACGAGGCGGCATGCTCGGAGGACCAGGACCGGGACGAGTTCCAGAGCACGTCGACGCACGCCGGCGCGAGCCAGCTGCTCAACGCCTACAAGTCGGAGCCGGTGGGCAGCATGGACGCCGGCCCGCTGTCCAGCCTCGGCGGCGGCGACATGGGCACGACGTACGCGCCAGCAGGCCCCAGCCTGAACCACCACGGGCCGGGCGGCGGCAGCCTCCTGCAGGACGCGTTCGCGCACCACGGTGGCGACGACGCCAGGTTCGTGACGTACGGCGGCAGCATGGGCGACCTCGGCGGCAGCGTGTCGCTGACGCTGGGCCTGCAGCACTGCAACAACAACAACAACAACGCCGGCCACGTGCCGCCCGAGCAGCAGGGCCTGCTGTACGGCAACCCCGGCGACTTCGACTTCCTCAACGGCGGCGACGACCGGCAGCGGTTCGCCTCGTCGTCGTCGCAGCTGCTGCACGACTTCGTCACTTGAGCTGTCGACCACCTGGACGCACAGCATGGCACTGAATAACGCAGGGGGCGGCGTGCCAGAAGCCTGGGCCGGCCGGCCGGCGCCGCCGCCGGTATGCATGAAGAAGCAAGCAGAACATGCATGGTAGTACACGGTAAATCTGAAGCAAGTATATACGTATATCATACAAGTATACAATTGGTGTGGTAAATGAAGTAGGTTGTATAACTGTATATGAGATGGGGGTGTAGCTTGCTGTAGAGATAGTAGATTGGTATTTTTTTGCTAGCCAGCACAGATTGGTGTACTTCATTGACGAATGGATTCAGGATATTGATGATTTGTTGATCCAAACAGACACCAGTTTCTTGATCAATACCAGTACAATACAAGTTTTTTTCGCGTTTGCTATCTACTAGTACTCGCTCCGTCCGGAATTACTTGTCACAGAGATGAATGTATTTAGACGTATGTTTAGTTCTATATACAAACATTTCTGCGACAAGTAATTTAGGGGGGCTTTTTTTATAGACGGTGTCCGAGCTCAAGACGGTGTGGCGGAGGCTTGGCGTCGTCGGCAGAGGAGATGAAGGGACGGAGAAGGAGATGGGGAAGACTGCTGGGAGGAGGAAGATGAAGGAGAGCCGTTGGATAATTTCTAGGGAACTTACAAATAACTCCAAGTTTTGTTTAGCCCTTAGCAATGCAGACGTATCATGGTTCTGCCCTCCGTACGTATCACTCTCCTGAACTTCTGAAGACCTGCTGCCATTTACAAGCTGGAACAAGAAAAAAAGACCAGGTTTTCTGAACCTGATAAGGAGACAGTGTTGACAAATGCATCATGACACCGCGTGATGTTCAGATTTTGTCCATGGACAAAGACAGACATAGAATCATCAGATTCAGGCAGCCGAAACATAGACAATGGCTCGTGACAGTAAGGTTAAGAGTAACAATTCTTATACAGTTGAAAACTTGTTCAGCGGACAGACAACATCACACAATTGGTTCGACTCACATGACAGCAAAAGTTGAACTGAAACCTAGATCACTTGCATTGGAATAGTCATTAGCAGTACCACATTACCACGACTCGTGAAATTTATCATCATTTTAATGGAGACAGAAAATGCCAACAAATAGACACTTTTAACATTTGAGAGTGCAAATGCTTGTTATATCTCTCATACTACCACACTTCAGATGATCAGACAAAATACTGCAAAGAAGCCACTTCAGTTCCTACCTAGATTATTCTTCCTCTTTCTTTCTCACTGGTCAGCGATTGCCTCCGTTGTTCACCTGCAAACAAAACCAAGTATATGGGCGTATTCATTGATGCATTCAACCTCCTAGCAGAAAAAGAAAAAGGTTTAAACAGATTCGTACTCATGGTTAATCAGATTCATACATACCTTCTGTAGAGAGATTTGACATCTTGTCGCAGTGCCTCGTGTTCGAGAAACCTGTCCCCGCTCTCTGAAATATCCACAGCGGCAAGCTCAAAATCATCACTGCTGCAAAGCTCGTTCCATTCGAACCACATCTTGGACTTCCATTCTTTTCCGGAGGCTGTCATGTGATCCTCCTCTTCTGGGGAGTCGGCGGCAACAAGGCGGTAGCAATGCACCATTCGGGACTGCCCTGGTCTGAATGCCCGTCCAATTGCCTGTCGCGTCACAGAAGGATTTTCCTGGACCTCCAGAATGACAACGCGTGATGCGCCAACAAGGGAGATGCCCTCGCCGCATGCCTTGATGGAACCAAACAAAACTTTAGCATCCGCTGAGTGGTTGAATCTCTCAACCGCCTTGTCTCGCTGCTCTTGTGTTGATTTACCATTTAATTTAAACATGTGCACCTCTGGTTTCCATCCTTTCATTCTTATGAGCAGCATTTCCAAGAAAACCAGAGGGTTCAGATACCGGCTGAACACGAGTACCTTCTCTCCTGCAGCTTCTGAAAGACACAACAAATTGTATATAAACTTTGCCTTTGCCCCAACCTTGATATCAATTCCACTTTTTATGATGGAATCAATCTTCTGAACAGCAATATCTCGATTTTTCCCTTCAACGTTTTGAATATTCTTTAAGCACGGATGAAGATAAACAGCGCTGCATGCTGTTTTCCTGCTAAAATTATCTAGTCTTACCAAACTCCTAAGGATATTTTCCTGCTCGGTACTCATATTCAGAAAAACGGTGAAGTCCACAAGTCCGGGTAGTTCCTCCAAAAGCTCACCTTTATAATAGTGCAGCACATTTGCGGTTAGCTCGCGTAGATTCTGGATGATCATTACTCTCATTTTATCATCTGCATCCTTTTTAAGGTTTCCTTCAACTACATCATAGAAGTACTTATCTGAAGTGTACTTTGACCGTGCACTCTTCCCCAACATGTCAACCTTGCTTAGTATGCGCTTCACTATTGCACGAGGTTTCTCCATCTTCAGGAATTTTGGCCGCACAAGGTTCAGAATGTTGAAAACCTCTCTTACATGATTCTGAAACAAGGTTCCTGAGAGAACCACTTTTCTAGGAGTTCTTATACTTCCAAGTGCAGTGAGTAAGTCAGTTTGCTCATTTCTCGGAGTGTGGCCTTCATCTAGAATGACAAGGCTTGGGACCTTCAACAACTTATCTCGGCACATGACAGCTTCTATTTTATAAGTATTCCTATCAGATACTATGCATGCAAATTGATGATACCCTAGCAGCAATATGCTTCTCTTTTCTTCCCACAAGTTCAAAACCTTGAGTTGTTCAGACCGGGTATTAGCTTTGGAGGAATAGAAGTCCAACAAGGGTATGGGCATGTCCTTAATTTGCCAATGGACAAATTCTGTTCTCCATGTTGCCAGAATGCCCTTTGGAAGGATAATCAATGGCCTTCCTGCAGGGTATCTGGCCAGGAAGCTTTGAACAAAGCTAATTAGCATAAAAGTCTTTCCAGAACCTGGTGCATGTGCTAGAATACAACCTCCAGGGTTGTTCTCATCTGCCAGGTTCTTGACCAAGAAATTAAAGCCTTCCACTTGGTGAGGTTTCATCTGTTCTGAATGCTGAGAGTGGATTGAGAGAGCACTAGGGACAACTTGAAGAATATTTCCTGAAGGACTGGTAGTTGCCTCCAGCTCATTGTAGTTTCTGGGTTCTGGCGTATAAGTTCTGTGGGATTGCTTACGCTGATGCAACAAAGAGGAAATGAGAGATGTGGCTCCGCCAATATGGAAACAGAAGTGAATTGCTTTTTCTCAAAATCTACATCTTAACATTTGGGGTTGGTATAGGATTTACTTGGTTTATTTGAACTATATCCCAGTAAAATCCTCATTCAAAAAGAACTAATCAATGACTTGATTGACATTTGTTAAAAGCTAAAACACATGCAATGGGTGTTCGTACAGGGCATTTGTTTGATCTATCAATCATTAATGACAAATAACCGATGAAGAAAGTTTATAAACGATAACATACAGAACCAATCAATGAGTTGATTGACAGGACACTATTTACCAGTTAATGTTATTTGAATCTTTTAATAATTATCTTCAGAGTATTCAAGAAAATAAATTGGACTAATTTGGATCAGAAACTCCGTACCTTTTTCCAGTTTATCTCAAAAATATTCTCGATACGTTGCTGGATCAAACCACAAACACGACATACAATGCCCAAATCATCTTTCATCAGGAAGTCGTGATGACAATCATCCACTACTTCAGAATTGTTCTTCTCCGACGGAACAATACTGTGATCGCTTCCAATGGTCTGGTTAGATTAAGTATGTTGGTCAGATTCATCAAGAAGGAAGTAATGGTAGACAAAAGAACAAAGCAAATGCGTCAAGGGGTAAAATTAAGAAAACAGTAGTATGATGATGGTAAAGCATTAAAGTATATGTGTGAGAACCAAAAAGGACCAGAGGAAAATGCAAAACTAGCTGTTTCAAAACAACCAGTAAGATCATGTGCTCCTGCTCTAGACCTTCAAGTAATAAAATGCAAAATGTGTCACATAACTGGCCTCAAGCATCATGTGGAAGACAACAATCACATTTTCCTTTTCTTTTTGACAAATATACACCAAGTAGATAGAGAAATGGTACTTTAACTATAGGCATGTACTACAAATACTATTTTCTATGTGGCATACTTGCTGAGAACCATTCCATCAGTGCAGATATGAAACCCATTATCAAGTAAGCAAGGCCCTGAGATCATGAAACATTGAAATCTAACCTGATATAAGAAACATAGAAGAGAATATATCTAGAGACAATTGCAATGAGTTTATTAAACAGATACCTTTGAACATGCCAATGCAACAGACATTTCGTTCCAAAGGTCATCCAGGTCATCAACTGGATTGTCATTGTTATCATAGTGATTATAATGTCCATTTGCCGTTGAATTACTTTGTATGACCTCACAAGATATTTCACAAGAATCTGCAACAGATATATTGTTGTTCTCCATGTGTTGTTTACTTTGGACATCCTCACCTTCTCCTTCCCCTGTTTCTCTCTCCTTGTCACGACTCTGTTAAAATGCAAGATAGTGAACATGACAGGGAGAAACAATTCCATTTACCAATCCAGATATTGAGATTAAAAAACAATAGTATCTCTCATATAGTCATATCTGAACTAAATCAATCAGTTTTCATTTTTTTGAAACTGAGTAGGCATATCTTCTGGAAAAAAGTTATGAAACAAAAATCAAATTTGTTTGTAACTAAACAGAGCAAAAGCGGGATATTCAAAAAATTTAAAACATATTCCTGTAAAAAGCACATATCAGAAATTTACTTCAGGGACATCATTGAGTAACTTGAGTTGAATCAAGTGCAATATAACAATATCTTACTAGGACATGCAGTCCTTGGGGAAGGACTTTTGATGTTATTGAGAATATGATACTGATTAGCATCTAGGCATAAATATGAACATACTCAGTGATTACCAGTAGTTCTCTAATCAAACTATATAGGAAAAATACAGCAATATTGACTAACATTTCCAGAGTTAATATCGAAGCAGACCTCGGCGTAAATGTTTATGTCATTCTGTCCTTGCTTGATCAGTTGTGGCTCTGAAGTACTATGGCCATCAAATAAAGCAATTTCCTTGGGCTTGAAATATAGATGGAAGCTAGTCAGTAATAAGTAAATTCAGCACAATGCAATTTATCATGCCAGCATAAGTTTAGACAAACTTGATACTGTTAAGCAGTTTAGACAAAATAAATAATGAGACAATTGTGCATAAAAAGGTGACCTATGGGTTTAAAGATCACATAAGCTATTTGCGAGCATGGGAATGAATAATCTCTATTTCCCGCCTCTCTTATTCATGCAGTTAAAAAATGCAGAATTGCGCATTATATTAGATGCATTAAGAAACAGTAGATACGATGAGTTGAATGCACCTCATTGTCAATGTCCATGCTGTCCTTTCCTGGCTCAACTACAAGTTGAGCTTCAAAACTGATGTCCTGGTATTGGCAAGGCTGCTCAGCCAGCATGCATTCTTGGATAAAATCAGTATTTTGCTTAGAATCAGATAAATTTCCATCTACAAAGGATTGAACCGTGTCCTCATCATCAGAATCAAGTAAGCAAACAGTTTTCTGAGCCCCAGTATTGTCCATGGTAGCATGGGTATCATCTCCAACATTGTACAGATCCAATTCTATAATATTATCAGAACTAATATTGTTCCCACTTTGTGCTTCATCATGTAATGTCACATTTGATGACTTGAGAGCTACACTGGCATAGGGCAACTTGATAGGTACAAGTTGCAGCTTTTCAAGGGTGCTGATAAGTTCATGCCTCTTTCGATTGATTGCCTTGTAATCTTCAGTGACACTCCCGTACTTCAACTCATTGAATTCTTTGAGAAATCTAAGACGCACAGATCTGTTATGACTGATGATGGTTGACAGGGACTGGGTGCCCGGCGAGCTATCATGCCCGATTTCATGCTTCTGCATTTTGTAGTTAGTAGGATCAATGCTGAAGAAGAGAACAAAAAATACTCAATGTATCGGGGTGTTTAATTTCTGAAATTAATTGATGAATGGCTTCAGAAAATAATTGATTTCAGGAATATCTGAACTGCAATTTTAAATGATTTCAGAAAATAAATCCTTTTTAGGTCCTTCAGAAAATAAAAACCACCAGGAACAGGAAGGAAAAGCTCAGCCTAATCCAACCATCTCAACCTTAGGAAACATCAAGTGGATTATCATCAAAATGCACAGCAAATCCAGCGAGCAAACGGAGGATAACATCATCACAATTTTTTTTTGCTCGAAAGTGTGCAGACCTCGGTAACAACTAGTACACCAAACCTAGCTAGCGTCCAGAGCCCAATATTAACTGACGTGATTTCGTACTTCTGACCTCAATAAACCAGTCGATTTTTAGACCTACAAACTACAAAACCCTCCGGTATGAAAGACAAGGTCAGTAAAATGATCCTACCAGAACAAAAGGAAACTCCCATCGACGGCAAACTCGATCGATCTCCTCCTCCCCTGTCAGTGTGAGCGTGTGACTGCTGCTGCTCTCCGCACGGGCCACCCAGCCCCGCAAGCGCGTTTGAATGAGGGGCAGGGGAGAAGATAGAAAGGAGGAGGAGGGGGAAGAAAGGCACAACGGTGGCGGCAGTAGCCGGTGGAGCCAAGGGAGGGGAAATGAGAGGAAGAAAGGCACGAATCCGGCAACCGACCCACGGGAACAAAAGGAAACAGCCGCCGGCCGCCGGCCGCCGGAGATTGGACCGCCGAAACGCCCCCCAAAACAACCAAAAACCCCAGACCCTCCCCCCACCCAACCCCAAGCCGCGCGCGGTCAGAACAGCAACCAGAGGGCAGCGATTCCTTAACTGAAAGAGGAGGCAAGCAGAGCAAACCGTACAACGGAGGAGCGGAGGAAGACGATGCCGGCCGGGGATTGCTTGGGGGGAGCTCGAATCCTGCGCTTGGGCTAGAGAGCAATGACCCCTCCGATGTTCTTGCAGCAAAGAAGTGGAAGCGTTGGGTGTTGGACGCTTCAGGTGGCCTGCACGCGAATCGTTCGGGATCGTTCAGGGAGCTTTTTTTTTTTTGAAACGGAGGCAAAAAGCTTTGCCTCATCCATTAAATAAGAGAGAAAAGAGTTTGTTACAAGTCATCCAATTACACGGCATGCGGATTATTCTCGCAAAATTAAAGACCCTAGCTTTTTTGCACCGGCGACGATCCAAAGGTTGGCCTCAGTAGAGATGGAGGAGAGCAAGATTGTCGGTGGAGCGCTCTTATGTTTGAAAACTCTTGCGTTACGCTCGTTCCAAATTGTTCATGACACGAGCATGGTGAGGGACGCCTTGGCTTGTCGGTTTGGCGTGCCGTCGGCGCAAGTACTCGCCCACCAATCTTTAACCGAGTCAAAGAAGAACCAAGCAGAAGTGTCTAGCCCGAGAATGAGGAATTTCTCGATGACCAATGACCAGAGCCTTCGAGTATAGCAGCATTTGTAGAAGAGGTGAGGTCCGCATTCTTGCACCCTCTTGCAAAAAGGGCAAAGATCACAATTTGGCCACCCACACTTTGCCAACCTATCGGCGGTCCAAATTCTATCTTGGAGCGTCAACCAAGCAAAGAATTTGATTTTTGAAGATGCCCAAACCTTCCAAACCATCTTATCCATGGGTGAGACTTGAGAGGACCATCCCTAGGTATTGCGCCTTGTATGCGGAGGCCGCCGAGTATTGCCCACTTGCCATATGTTTCCAAAGGATGTCGTCCTCGATGAGATCGTCGAGATGGACCTCAAGGAGGAGCATCCAAAGAGCGAAGAACTGTGTGACATGCTCAACAGAAACAATGGTGGGGGGTTTGATCTTGAGGATCCACGCATTGTGCTTGAGCGCCTCCCACACCTTCCAATTTTTTTTTCTCTTGGAGGCTGCATAGATGAGCGGAGAAATGTCCTTAGGCTTGCGCCCAAGGAGCCAAGGAGAGTCTCAGAAAGGGGTCTTCGCGCCGTTACCAATGATGATGGTGGTGGAAGCATAGAAAAAGTTGAGGTCCTCCTCGTCGCATGGGTTTCCCATCCCCACCCACATCTTGGTGGCCTCCTTCCATTCATACCACGACCACCGCAACCTGAGAGCCCGACTGAACTTGTCAATGTTGAGAACCCCAAGCCCCCCATACTCAAGAGGCCGGCAAACAATCTCCCAATTCACCTTGCATTTTGCCCCCGTCGTCTTGTCCGAACCAGACCATAAGAAAGCTCTCTCGAGCTTGTTCACATTGAGAAGGATGGTTGGTGGAATGACCAGCGGGGTGGCGAGGTAGACCACTTGGGATGTGATCACGAACTTGACAAGGGTCGTTCGCCCGATGGTGGTGATGTTTTGACCATCATAAGTTGATAACTTTCTCGCAACTTTGTCCACGAGAAATTGGAGGTCCATCAACTTGAGCTTCCAAACGGAGAGGGGCAGCCCCAAGTATCACAAGGGGAACGAAGCTCGTGTTGCCGACAAACTTTGGGTCAGGCGGCCCAAATCAAGATGGTTGCAGCGAATGGGCACCATAGAACTCTTCTGGAAATTGGTGCATTGGTGCAAAGGCCCGTAACCTCTCCGAAACCCCTCAAAATGCTTGCAAGGTTGTCCACATCCTTTTTGATCGGGGCCAAGAAGACGGCTGCGTCATCCGCGTACAGAGAGGTCCTCATCACGGCTCCCCTACCCCGGATTTTATGGAGGAGCCCCTTTCTCGTAGCTACATCTAGAATTCTTTGGAGCGGATCAATGGCGATGATGAAGAGAAACGGGGAGATGGGATCTACCTGCCGAAGACCTTTCCCATGCTTGATGGGACACCCGACAATACAATTGAGAATGATCCTCGAGGATGAAGAGCTAAGGAGGGCCGTGATCCAGTCCCAGAATTTACTTGGGAAGCCTCGCCGTTGGAGAAGATCAAGCAAATACTCCTACTTAACAGAGTCGAAGGCCTGGCGAATATCAAGCTTGAAAAGGAGGGAAGGTGTCCCCCTCTTGTGGAGGCGCCGAGTGAGATTGCGAACATACAAAAAGTTGTCGTGGATACTTCTTGTTTTGATGAAGGCACTTTGGGCGTTGGAGACGAGGTTTGTCATGTGTGGGCCGAGCCTCATGGAGAGCACCTTCGCGATAATTTTTGCGATTGTGTGGATGAGACTGATGGGCCTATAATCAGCGATCCCCTCCGCCCCTTCCTTCTTAGGCAGGAGCACCACGTTTGCAGAGTTTAGCCACTGGAGGTTTGGAGTGTGTAGGGAGTCAAAGCGCGTGATAACCCTCATGAGGTCGTGCTTGATAATGTCCCAACACTTCTTGAAGAAGAGGCCTGTGAAACCATCCGGCCCCGGAGCCTTGTCACTTGGCATGTCGTTGATCGCTTCGAGAACCTCACTCTCAGACATAGGGGAGTCAAGGCCATGCAGATCGAGAGGTTCGAAATTTAGCTCCTCCCAATTGAAATCTTTGCGGCTTTTAGGGCCTCTGCTCATGACATTTGAAAATTGGTCTTGGATTAGCTTCTCTTTGGTGTCATGCTCGGTGACCGAACCAAGCTCGTTCTTGATTCTATGTATATGGTTTTTTCTTCTCCTTGCATTAACACGACGATGGAAGAACTTGGTATTGGCGTCCCCTTCTTTGAGATTGAAAATTCTTGCACATTGTTTCTTGCGAGATCTTTCGAGCGCACCCAATGAGATGACCCTTCTCTTGAGCCTAGCTCAGAGCTCGAGTTCTTCGGTGGAGAGAAGCCTATCCTCTTGGGTAATGTCAAGGCGTAGAATCACCAAAAGCGCTGCCTGAAGGTGAATTTTAGCCTTTGAGAAAAGGCCCCTACTCCACTTGGAGAGGTGGAGAGCCGTCTTCTTGACCTTGTGATGTAGGATTTTGGTATGGCTCAGTGTGTTCTGCCCTCTCGTTCCATGCCTTTTGGACCACCGAGTTGAAACCGGGTATGGATGCCCAAATTTTTTCAAATTTAAAGACCCAAGGCCTTCTTGGTCCCTTGTTGTCGGCAAGAAGTAGTGGACAGTGGTCGGAGAGGGAGGAGGAAAGCGCATTAAGGACATGGGTGTTGAAGGTTGTGTCCCACCCGGCGTTGCAAAAGAACGAGTCTAGTTTGCACAAGGTAGGGTTTACCCTCTCATTGCTCCACGTAAATCTCCGGTTTTGGAGGTGAATTTCTTTGAGCTCACAACTCTGAAGTGTTGCCCTAAAACGATTGATCCTACTGCGGTTACATTCCTCTTGTTTTTATCTCTAGCCCGGTATATTTGGTTGAAATCTCCGGTGGCAAGCCACGCCGTCCCAGGTGGCGGCTTCTCTGCCAGTAGCTCGGCAAAGAAAGCATCTTTGCAGGAGTAATCCGTGGGGCCGTAGACGGAAGTGATCTTGAAGAGGACGTCGGTCCCTCTCACCCGGACCATGGCGGAAAGGCAGTACGTAGTGAAGTTAATGCAGGAAACATCAACAAGCAGATCATCCCAAAGCATCAAGATGCCACCCCTGGTACCAGTTGCTGGTCTCTGCGCGAAGCTATGCAACCTATGCCCGCCCAGGAAGGTTGCCGTGAACTAATTGGCATGCTGGAGCTTTGTCTCTTGGAGGCAAATGACATGACAGGACGAGGAGGCGATCGTGGCATTGATAGTGGAGCGTCGATCTGGGCAGTTGAGACCCCTCACGTTCCAGCTCAGGAAATTAATCGGTTGTTCTATCATATTAAAACCAGGAGCACCTTGTAGCCTGGCCACATGGTGGAGGTGGCCGAAGCAGCGGCAACAGGGGCATGAACATGTTTGGGGCGCACAGAGAACAACCAGCAAGGTTTGAAAGTTGCACATACAACAGAACATTGCCATCCAGAGGAAACGGAACGTAGCCCACTAAGGATACATGGCCACAGGCCAACATACAGACTACTCCAAACACACAGAGCGCCCTTTCACATGGACCAAACACCTAGCAGTTCATGATTTTGTACTAACATATTGAGACTAAGAATCCCAGCTGGACAGAGCCAACGAGCAGTCAGGTGGCCGCCTGCTGAGCCGCGGTGCCGGCGTCGCTCGTCTCCAGATCGAGAGCACCTCCTCCTCCATGCGCAATGAGGGCCTCCTCAACATCCGTCGCGCTGTCGTTGTCGAGTTTAAACAGCCCTCGCATGGCCACGATCACGTCAGGTGGCAGCTACTCCTTGAATTGCTCCGCGAAGGCATCCATCATGGTGTTAGTGATGTCTTCCCCATCCTCGAAAATGCCTAAGGTGTGGCACACTAGCAGCTTAGCCTCCCTGGCCGCCGGAGGCGCCTTTGGGCGGCCTGCAGCCCACGTTTGCTGATGGAGAAGCCTCCACCGATCTTGGAGATGTTGATCCCAGCCATTGTTTTCCGACGAGCCATTGGCGCCCTAACAGGTGTTGGGGTAGGGGAGGGCAGGATGGCGTCCTGGCGCTCTTTGAAAAGTGGTGCGAGGCACTGCAAGCCCACCGCACCACCAGCAGCAACGACAGCCCTGCGCAGCTGCACCGACGATGGTGTGCGCTGCAACGGACCACTGGGCATCAGGGGAGGCGTCTAACCCGCCGGTCTCCGGCCGTGCCCATCAGTGGCCAAAGGAGGGGCAAGCACAAGCAGCGATTCGACGGCGCGTGCCGCGTCCCCACTTGCAGAGCCAAAGCCTAGGAGCACCGCGGCATGCCCCACGGCCGGGGCAGGCTCGGCAAAGTGGTGACGGGACACCACAACCATATCAGCTGTAGGGTAGCAGTCATCCTTAGCTGCAATGCTGCATGGTGTGCGGCAAGCGTCGGTGATGAAGGGCAGAGTCTGCATAGCGGAGCTCATCAAGGGAGAGGCCTCAAATCCTGGAGGGCAAGATGCAGATGAAGACGACGAGGGTAGCACAGGCCTAGCCGAAGAGCAAATGTAGAGAGCTTCATTCGCAGTAGAATCAACCACCAACACGGTCGACAGAGGCGCTTGCTTGGGCGGGGAAGAATCACGAGAGACTGTATGATCGGCAGCAACATTGTCCACAAAATGACGGACCACCCTGACATCCGCTATGCTCGCGCCTATCACAGACGCAAGTGCCATTGCCACGGCCTTGCAAGAAGCATCGGATTGCGCCCCCGCGAGCCAAACAGTCGCCGCGTGAACTGAGCAGAGAGGTGCTTGCTTCAACGCATCCGGAGTAGTGGAACCTCCCACCCGTAGAGTAGCGTCACCGAGCTGCGGCCATGCCAACGAGGGCGACGTCTGGGCTTGTGAAGGAGCAGGCCAACCATGAGCCGGTGGCCGGAGAGCGAGGGGAGCCATGGGTGGTGATGCCGCAGGCCGCCGTAGGGTCTTTAAGTCGCTGAGCGGAGATCCGTGGGCGCAGATACTCGCAGCCTAATTCGTCAATGACATTCATAGCCCACACCGAGCTCCTCGCTAGGGTAAACGCAGTTGCCTCTTTTTAACCCAACCAACACCTATAGGAAAATCACGTTTTGCCGTGTGCTAGTCTATATAAGCTATGAGCTATTTTGCGGCCACTAGGCTTATGATTCTCTAAGCCGAGTGCCAAATGAATCACACTCGGCAAACAAACGACACTTGGCCTATAGTGTCATGTAAGCCGAGTGGTCTCAAAAAGCCCTCGGCTTACATGCAGCACACGGCTTCTACGCGAAAAAGCACTCGGCTTATGCGTGGCACATGGCTTCTACACGAAAAAAACACTTTGCTTACAGCAGGAACCCGACAAAGATATCCGCCGCGTGTCTAAAATGAAGGTGTTTGACGGCGCCGTCATGGAGCAGCCTATAAGTCGTGTGCCCTGTGAATGCTCTCGGCTTACATGAGATATAAGCCGAGTGCTTCCTGCATGTATTTGGCTTATGTTTTGAAGATTTTTCTGCAAGCCTATTTTTAATGCAAAAATAGTTTCAAAATGATTTCCATTGCATTTATAGTTACTATTCGAATAGTATTTCTTTCCATTCTTTGATTCTTTCTCGCTGATTTTCTCTGACTAGTTTCATGCGTCTTATTTTTTACGCCCTCAATTTTTCTATCTCTCTCTATTTACCGCCATTTTAATATTATAATGGGTCTTATTTTTGATGCCCTCAATTTTTCTATCTCTCTCTATCTACCAGTTACCTCACAAACATGACAGTCCCCCGGGAATGTTCCACACCTACAGTGTTGGTTGCACACTGAGCGCTGATGAGAGGAAATCTTGTGAAGGCATGTGCTCAAACTTGGTCTGGCATGTCACCATGGCCTACCATAACACAAACCAAAAGGAGTTCACCCTGGTCAAACCCCTATAGAGTCCAGTCAAAGGCGTAGATCGCATGAGCCCTACGAATTGGCTCATCTCCGAAAACCGTGAGAGGGAGGGTAGGAAGACCACACTGAAGGAAATATGCCCTAGAGGCAATAATAAAGTTGTTATTTATATTTCCTTATAGCATGATAAATGTTTATTATTCATGCTAGAATTGTATTAACTGGAAACTTAGTACATGTGTGAATGCATAGACAAACAGAGTGTCACTAGTTTGCCTCTACTTGACTAGCTCGTTGAATCAATGATGGTTATGTTTCCTAACCATAGACATGAGTTGTCATTTGATTAACTGGATCTCATCATTAGAGAATGATGTGATTGACTTGAACCATCCGTTAGCTTAGCACGATGATCATTTAGTTTGTTGCTATTGCTTTCTCCATAACTATACATATTCCTATGACTATGAGATCATGCAACTCCCGAATACCGGAAGAACACTTTGTGTGCTACCAAACGTCACAACGTAACTGGGTGATTATAAAGGTGCTCTACAGGTGTCTCCGATGGTGTTTGTTGAGTTGGCATGGATCAAGATTAGGATTTGTCACTCCAATTGTCGGAGAGGTATCTCTGGGCCCTCTCGGTAATGTACACCACTATAAGCCTTGCAAGCAATGTAGCTAATGAGTTAGTTATGGGATGTAACATTACGGAATGAGTAAAGAGACTTGCAGTAACGAGATTGAACTAGATATTGAGATATCGACGATCAAATCTCGGGCAAGTAACATACCGATGACAAAGGGAACAACGTATATCGTTATGCGGTTTGACCGATAAAGATCTTCGTAGAATATGTAGGAACCAATATGAGTATCCAGGTTCCGCTATTGGTTATTGATCGGAGACATGTCTCGGTCATGTCTACATAGTTCTCGAACCCATAGGGTCCGCACACTTAACGTTCGGTGACGGTCGGTTTTATTAGTTTTTGTGTTTTGATGTATCGAAGGTAGTTCAGAGTCCCGGATTTGATCACGGACATGACGAGGAGTCTCGAAATGGCCGAGACATAAAGATCGATATATTGGATGACTATGTTTGGACATCGGAAGGGTTCCGAGTGAAGTTCGGGCATATACTGGAGTACCAGGGGGTTACTGGAACCCCCCGGGGAGTTTAATGGGCCTTATGGGCCTTAGTGGAAAGAGAGGAGGGGCTGCCAGGGCAGGCCGCGCGCCCTCCTAATTGGACTAGGAGGGGGGGGGGGCGCACTCCTTTCCTTCTCCCTCTTTCCTCCTTCCTTCTCCTACTCCTACTACATGGAAAGGGGGGAATCCTAAAACGTAGGAGGGCCGGCCCTCCCCCTCCTCCAATCCTTTATATACGGGGGAGGGGGCACCCCATAGACACACAAGTTGATCATTGATCTTTAGCCGTGTGCGGTGCCCCCTCCACCATAATCCACCTCGGTAATATCGTAGCGGTGCTTAGGCGAAGCCCTGTTCCGGTAGCAACATTATCACCATCATCACGCCGTCATGCTGACGAAGCTCTCCCTCAAAGTTGTACTGGATCGTGAGTTCGGGGGACGTCACCGAGCCGAACGTGTGCAGATCGCGGAGGTGTCGTACCTTTGGTGCTAGATCGGTTGATCGTGAAGACGTACGACTACATCAACCGCGTTGTCATAACGCTTCCGCTTACGGTTATGAGGGTACGTAGACGATACTCTCCCCTCTCGTTGCTATGCATCACCATGATCTTGCATGTGCGCAGGATTTTTTTAAATTACTGCGTTCCCCAACAGTGGCATCCGGGCCAGCTTTATGCGTAGATGTTATATGCATGAGTAGAACACAAAGGAGTTGTGGGCGTGGGTATATACATATTGCTTGCCGTCACTAGTTGATTCTTGATTCAGCGGCATTGTTGGATGAAGCGGCCCAGACCGGCATTACGCGTATGCTTACGCGAGACTGGTTCTACTGACGTGCTTCGCACACAGGTGGCTAGTGGGTGTCTATTTCTCCAGCTTTAGTTGAATCAGATTCAATGAACAGGGTTCTTTCTGAAGATCAAAAAGCAATCACTATACCACGTTGTGGTTTTTGATGCGTAGGTAAGAACGGTTCTTGCTCAGTCCGTAGCAGCCACGTAAAACTTGCAACAACAAAGTAGAGGATGTCTAACTTGTTTTTACAGGGCATGTTGTGATGTGATATGGTCAAGACATGATGCTAAATTTTATTGTATGAGGTGATCATGTTTTGTAACACAGTTATCGGCAACTGGCAGGAGCCATATGGTTGTCGCTTTATTGTATGAAATACAATCGCCATGTAATTGCTTTACTTTATCACTAAGCGATAGCTATAATTGTAGAAGCAATAGTTGGCGAGACGACAACGATGCTTCGATGGAGATCAAGGTGTCAAGCCAGTGACGATGGTGATCATGACGGTGCTTTGGAGATGGAGATCAAAGGCACAAGATGATGATGGCCATATCATATCACTTATATTGATTGCATGTGATGTTTATCCTTTATGCATCTTATTTTGCTTAGTTTGGCGGTAGCATTATAAGATGATCTCTCACTAAATTTCAAAGTATAAGTGTTCTCCCTGAGTATGCACCGTCGCTACAGTTCGTCGTGCCGAGACACCACGTGATGATCGGGTGTGATAAGCTCTATGTTCACATACAACTGGTGCAAGCCAATTTTGCACACGTAGAATACCCGGGTTAAACTTGACGAGCCTAGCATATGCAGATATGGCCTCGGAACACTGAGACTGAAAGGTCGAGCGTGAATCATATAGTAGATATGATCAACATAGTGATGTTCACCATTGAAAACTACTCCATCTCACGTGATGATCGGACATGGTTTAGTTGATATGGATCACGTGATCACTTAGATGATTAGAGAGATGTCTATCTAAGTGGGAGTTCTTAAGTAATTTGATTAATTGAACTTTAATTTATCACAAACTTAGTACCTGATAGTATTTTGCATGTCTATGTTGTTGTAGATAGATGGCCCGTGCTGTTGTTCCATTGAATTTTAATGTGTTCCTAGAGAAAGCTAAGTTGAAAGATGATGGTAGCAACTACACGGACTGGGTCCATAACTTGAGGATTATCCTCATTGCTGCACAGAAGAATTACATCCTGGAAGCACCGCTAGGTGACAAACCCGCTGCAGGAGCAATGCCAGATGTTATGAACACTTGGCATAGCAAAGATGATGACTACTCGATAGTTCAGTGTGCCATGCTTTACGACTTAGAACCGGGACTTCAACGACGTTTTGAACATCATGGAGCATATGAGATGTTCCAGGAGTTGATGTTAATATTTCAAGCAAATGCCCGAATTGAGAGATATGAAGTCTGCAATAAGTTCTACAGCTGCAAGATGGAGGAGAATAGTTCTATCAGTGAACATATACTCAGAATGTCTGGGTACCACAACCACTTGACTCAACTAGGAGTTAATATTCCTGATGGTAGTGTCATTGACAGAGTTCTTCAATCATTGCCACCAAGCTACAAGAGCTTCGTGATGAACTATAATATGCAAGGGATGGATAAGACGATTCCTGAGCTCTTCGCAATGCTAAAGGCTATGGAGGTAGAAATCAAGAAGGAGCATCAAGTGTTGATGATCAACAAAACCACCAGTTTCAAGAAAAAGGGTAAAGGGAAGAAGGGGAACTTCAAGAAGAACAACAAGCCAGTTGTTGCTCAAGTAAAGAAACCTAAGTCTGGACCTAAGCCTGAGACTGAGTGCTTCTACTGCAAAGGAATTGGTCACTGGAAGCGGAACTGCCCCAAGTATTTGGCGGAGAAGAAGGATGGCAAAGTGAAAGGTATATTTGATATACATGTTATTGATGTGTACCTTACTAATGCTCGCAGTAGTGCCTGAGTATTTGATACTGGTTCAGTTGCTAACATTTGCAACTCGAAATAGGGGCTACGAATTAAGCGAAGATTGGCTAAGGACGAGGTGACGATATGCGTGGGAAATGGTTCCAAAGTCGATGTGATCGCCGTCGGCATGCTACCTCTACATCTACCTTTGGGATTAGTTTTAGACCTAAATAATTGTTATTTGGTGCCAGTGTTGAGCATGAACATTATATCTGGATCTTGTTTGATGCGAGACGGTTATTCATTTAAATCAGAGAATAATGGTTGTTCTATTTATATGAGTAATATCTTTTATGGTCATGCACCCGTGATGAGTGGTCTATTTTTTACTAAATCTTGATAGTAGTGATACACATGTTCATAGTATCGAAGCCAAAAGATGCAGAGTAGATAATGATAGTGCAACTTATTTGTGGCATTGCCGTTTAGGTCATATTGGTGTAAAGCACATGAAGAAACTCCATTCTGATGGACTTCTGGAATCACTTGATTATGAATCACTTGGTACTTGCGAACCATGCCTCATGGGCAAGATGACTAAAACTCCATTCTCCGGAACAATGGAGCGAGCAACAGAGTTATTGGAAATCATACATAGTGATGTATGTGGTTCAATGAACATTGAAGCTCGCGACGGATATCGTTATTTTGTCACCTTCACAGATGATTTGAGAAGATATGGGTATATCTACTTAATGAAACATAAGTCTGAAACTTTTGAAAAAGTTCAAAGAATTTCAGAGTGAAGTGGAAAATCATCGTAACAAGAAAATCAAGTTTCTACGATCTGATCGTGGAGGCGAATATTTGAGTTATGAGTTTGGACTTCATTTGAAACAATGTGGAATAGTTTCACAACTCACGCCACCTCGAACACCATAGTGTAATGGTGTGTCCGAACATCATAACCGCACTTTATTAGATATGGTGCGATCTATGTTGTCTCTCATTGATTTACCGCTATCATTTTGGGGTTACACTTTAGAGACACTGCATTCACGTTAAATAGGGCACCATCTAAATCTGTCGAGACGACACCTTATGAACTGTGGTTTGGCAAGAAACCCAAGTTGTCGTTTCTTAAAGTTTGGGGTTGCGATGCTTATGTGAAAAAGCTTCAACCTGATAAGATCGAACCCAAATCGGAGAAATGTGTCTTCATAGGATACCCAAAGGAGACTTTTGGGTACACCTTCTATCACAGATCTGAAGGCAAGATATTCGTTGCCAAGAATGGATCCTTTCTAGAGAAGGAGTTTCTCTCGAAAGAAGTGAGTGGGAGGAAAGTAGAACTTGACAAGGCAATTGTACCTTCTCCCTTATTGGAAAGTAGTTCATCACTGAAATCAGTTCCAGTGATTCCTACACCAGTAAGTGAGGAAGCTAATGATGATGATCATGAAACTTCTGATCAAGTTACTATCGAACCTCGTAGGTCAACCAGAGTAAGATCTGCACCAGAGTGGTACGGTAATCCTGTTCTGGAAGTCATGTTACTTGACCATGACGAACCTACGAACTATGAGGAAGCGATAATTCAATAGCCCGGAGAGTCAGCCCGAAAGCTTTGGAATAGATTTCTTATGAAGAAGAATCAAATCGTTGACTGCCCGGATGCCGAAGCCTTAGAGGCTTTCAAGCACAGTGTCCGGGACGAATGGCTCGCCAGACACCTCGGCCAGGAAAAACCGAGGATAATGACAGCCCTAACAAGCCTTATGACCCACTTTTGTGCGGGCGAAGATAGTTGGCTGGCCTGTAGCGGCACCAACAACCCAGGCACATCCGAAGTCAAGGATGGCAACGAGAAACCGCGATGCGACAAAAGCAAGTGTCGGAACAATGAAGACAACCCAGACAACACAGCGGTAAACGCCGGATTCAGGGGCTCTCGACCCGGTCAACGGAAAAAGCCATTTAAAGGCAGCAGAGATGGACTATCCAGCCTAAACAAGATTCTAGACAGATTATGTCAGATTCATGGCACCTCCGACAAACCTGTAAATCACACCAACAGAGAATGCTGGGTCTTCAAGCAGGCCGACAAGCTAAATGCCGAACACAAGGGGAGGGAGACACCAAGCGAAGACGAGGACGAGCCTCACCAGCTGAACACTGGGGGATAGAAAAAATTCCCACCAAAGGTCAAAACAGTGAACATGATTTACGCAACTCACATACCGAAGAGGAGGCGCCAGCGCGCACCCCGAGACATATACGCCGTGGAGCCCGTCACCCCCAAGTTCAACCCTTGGTCGGCCTGCCCGATCACTTTTGATCACAGGGATCACCCGACTAGTATCCGGCACGGAGGATCGGCTGCCTTGGTGCTAGACCTAATAATTGACGGATACCACCTCACCCGAGTCCTTATGGACGGCGGCAGTAGTCGTAATCTGATATATCAGGACACCGTCCGCAAAATGGGGATAGACCCGACAAGAATCAGCCAAAGCAATACTACCCTTAAAGGAGTAATACCAGGCCCAGAGGCCCGCTGCACGGGCTCTCTAGTACTAGAGGTTGTATTCGGTTCTCTCGGCAACTTCTGAAGCGAAGAATTAACCTTCGACATCGCTCCATTCCGAAGCGGCCATCATGCGCTACTCAGAAGAACGGCCTTCGCTCATTTTAATGCAGTACCGCACTAGGCTTATCTTAAGCTTAAGATGCCCGGTCCACATGGCATCATCATAGTTAGCGGAAACATAGAGCGTTCCTCACGTACAGAGGAATATGTGGCGGCTCTAGCAGCCAATCATAGAACAGCCTCTCCAACCAGAATAAATGATCGGTCATCAAGACCGCGGACACGGTTAGACGAGTCCGGCGCACCACTAGCTATAACAGCTCAGATAAACCTGAGATTGGGTCGATGGATATACCCCCATAGGTGGTGCTAGGGACTTCCCGCATGTAAAATGGGCCACAGTTCGGCTTGACCCTATTTAGATTACATTTTAATGGTTCATTAAGAATAACCAATTTTTCGTACGAAGACTTTCACCTGGGTTTTTCTCTTTTACAGATGATCATCGTGCTACACCCTTCCAGGATACGGCACAACGGAGACACAGGCACAGACGTGCAATAGGGCCCCACTCAAAGGCTTCTTGTTAGATTAAGCCCCTGTGTAAATCTTTTTTTACTGTCTCTTGTTGCTTCACTCCCTCCGAATACTCAACACAACCGAAAGGGATGCTGGCATTATTGACATTTCGTCATGTCAGACTAATGCAAGTACCTGGAAATTCAGGGCTCATAATCAAGGGCGTTACTCAGCCCAATATATGTTGTAAAGTCCGAATACCTTAGGGAGTGTTCGGCATCGCGAGTTTGGCCTTATATGCATCAGCTCCGAATCATGTCTTTGGTCAATAGTTGGGTTTGCCCGGCTCCCTTGTTTTGCTACCTTACGTTCCGCTCTATCGGCTAAGGTGGCACCGGGAGAACTACTGTGATTGTGTCCTGGTTCATCTAGATGAGCACCTCAGTAGAGAAAGCCGAAAACTGACCGTCATGATAAAGCACGAGACTGGTCAACCACTCGATGACTCAGCGGAATCTTCGCGATTCCTCCGCATTAACGAAGGACCGGTTTCCCATTCATGTATGTACGCGCACCGTATTTGGATGAGCGCGGAAGTACCAGGGGCTATATAGTAGCCCCACCATCAAACTCCTATGGCTAAGTGAAAGTGTTAAAGCTATATAGCCCGATTGCCTTGTTCTCCGTGCTATCACCTCCTTAATGGACCAAGACGTTGGGTCAAGTGTGAATATGCGCTTTTCCGAACACCCCCGCATTATGTGTGTGGGGGCTGAAGCCGACGACTACAAACTTTCAGGTTATATACATACATAAACGGCCGCACAGGAGGCATCATAATACTTTCACGCAAAAGTATAAACACAGCCTTTATAATCCAAATAGCATTGTTTTTACAATTGGGATACATGTCACTCGAACATGATACTCTTCGAGCACTGAGCCTCTATTAAACGAGCGCCTTCTAGGACTTCTTTAAAATAGTGCTCAGCCGAGACCTGGCCTATGGCCGGATCCCAGGTTGCAACAGCGGTGGCCTCCATGTCCGCCCAGTATGTATTAACACGGGCAAGAGCCATCCGCGCACCCTCTATGCACGCCGACCTCTTTATAGCGTCGATATGCGGCACAACACCAAGGAATCGTTGCACTAAACCAAAATAACTATTCGGCCTTGGTTCCTTTGGCCAAAGATGGTCCACGACAGACCTCATGGCAAGTCCGGACAACCTATGGAGCTCGGCCCACTCGGCCATTTGTTCATTTAACAGCAGCGGACGCGTTGGAGCACTGAACTGCGATCAGAACAATCTTTCCACTTCATGATCTTTCCAATCTTTGAAAAACTCAGTCGCATCAGCAGCACTCATTGCCAAGTCCAAGTACGTGTCTGCATCACTCCATAATTGACCCAGAGGGCCATACTTCGGATCTCCGAACTTCGTCTGCAACAAAAAGGGCTTCCCAGCCGTGATATCTCCGACTTGACAGAGCTCCTCCTTCGCCGCTCTAATTTCAGAGCGGGTTTCCTTGGCCACTTCCACGGCTTTCTTCAGGTCAGCCACTTTCGCTTGGCTTTCCTTTTCAAGGAGCTCATATCGGCCGGCGACCTCTTTCAGCTCAACAGCCATCTTGGCTATTTTATCTTTGCTCTGGCGATGAGCAGCCTGTTCGGCTCTTAAGTCTTCGACTGCCTTTAGGGCGGCCGCATCACTTCTCCTGGCTTGTTCCTTGGCTCGGGCAAGTTCTGCCTGAAGGGTCTCCACGACAGCAGCTCCATCTGCAGTCACAACATATTATGGATACTAGCATCATGCTCCTCTTAATATTTGTTGACCACCCGAAAATACATACCCCGTGCCTCGTCAAGCCGCTTGTTCACAAGCGCAATGTCGGCATTTGCCGTGTCAAGTTGCCGCCTCAGTCCGGCAGACTCAGCAATCCGGCCAGCCACCGGACCCTCAGCCGCCTGCACATGAAAGCAGTGCGATCATTACCTGGGACTATGATCCTCTGTTTGCCGCCTCTGGACAGTAACCAGAGTCTCAGGGGCTACTACCTGTATAGAGCACACCTAGCGCGTGTGGTACCATCAATTTTTTTTGCATACCTCAAAGCCTCTTAGCAGGCTCGTAAAAGCCTCATGCAACCCACTTTTGGCGGATGAAATCCTCTCAACCACCGTACCCATTAAAGTACGACGCGCCTCTGAGATAGTCGCTTGCTCCAAAAGACCCATCAATGCGTCCGATTGGGCATCGGACAATCCCAAACTCTTTCTGTTGCTCTCCTTAGGAGCCGAATACTCCGGACTTTGGGTGGCCGAAGGGTTACCTTCTGGCCTTGGCGGATCAGGAGAAATCCTCCATGATGAGACCTCAGGGTCATCCTGTTGGACATATGCCCTAGAGGTAATAATAAATTAGTTATTATTATATTTCCTTGTTCATGATAATCGTTTATTATCCATGCTAGAATTGTATTGATAGGAAACTCAGATACACGTGTGGATACATAGACAACACCATGTCCCTAGTAAGCCTCTAGTTGACTAGCTCGTTGATCAATAGATGGTTACGGTTTCCTGACCATGGACATTGGATGTCGTTGATAACGGGATCACATCATTAGGAGAATGATGTGATGGACAAGACCCAATCCTAAGCCTAGCACAAGTTCATGTAGTTCGTATGCTAAAGCTTTTCTAATGTCAAGTATCATTTCCTTAGACCATGAGATTGTGCAACTCCCGGATACCGTAGGAGTGCTTTGGGTGTGCCAAACGTCACAACGTAACTGGGTGGCTATAAAGGTACAATATAGGTATCTCCGAAAGTGTCTGTTGGGTTGGCACAAATCGAGACTGGGATTTGTCACTCCGTGTAAACGGAGAGGTATCTCTGGGCCCACTCGGTAGGACATCATCATAATGTGCACAATGTGATAAAGGATTTGATCACGGGATGATGTGTTACGGAACGAGTAAAGAGACTTGCCGGTAACGAGATTGAACAAGGTATCGGGATACCGACGATCGAATCTCGGGCAAGTATCGTACCGCTAGACAAAGGGAATTGTATACGGGATTGATTAAGTCCTTGACATCGTGGGTCATCCAATGAGATCATCGTGGAACATGTGGGAGCCAACGTGGGTATCCAGATCCCGCTGTTGGTTATTGACCGGAGAGTCATCTCGGTCATGTCTACATGTCTCCCGAACCCGTAGGGTCTACACACTTAAGGTTCGGTGACGCTAGGGTTATAGAGATATTAGTATGCGGTAACCTGAAAGTTGTTCGGAGTCCCGGATGAGATCCCGGACATCACGAGGAGTTCCGGAATGGTCCAGAGGTAAAGAATTATATATAGGAAGTGCTATTTCGGCCATCGGGACAAGTTTCGGGGTCACCGGTATTGTACCGGGACCACCGGAAGGGTCCCGGGGGTCCACCGGGTGGGGCCACCTGCCCCGGGGGGCCACATGGGCTGTAGGGGGTGCGCCTTGGCCTATATGGTCCAAGGGCACCAGCCCCAAGAGGCCCATGTGCCAAGAGAAGAGGGGAAAGGAAGAGTCCTAAAAGGGGAAGGCACCTCCTAGGTGCCTTGGGGAGGATGGACTCCTCCCTTGGCCGCACCTTCCTTGGAGGAAGGGCCAAGGCTGCGCCCCCCCTCTCCCTTGGCCCTATATATAGTGTGGGGAAGGGAGGGCAACCAAACCTAAGCCCTGGCGCCTCCCTCTCCCTCCCATGACACATCTCCCTCCTCCCGCAGCGCTTGGCGAAGCCCTGTTGGAATCCCGCTACTTCCACCACCACACCGTCGTGCTGCTGGATATCCATAAACCTCTCCTTCCCCCTTAATGGATCAAGAAGGAGGAGACGTCGCTGCTCCGTACGTGTGTTGAACGCGGAGGTGTCGTCCGTTCGGCGCTAGGATCATCGGTGATTTGGATCACGACGAGTACGACTCCATCAACCTCGTTCTCTTGAACGCTTCCGCGCGTGATCTACAAGGGTATGTAGATCCACTCCTCCCTCGTTGCTAGATGACTCCATAGATAGATCTTGGTGACACGTAGGAAAATTTTGAATTATTGCTACGTTCCCCAACAGTGGCATCATGAGCTAGGTCTATTGCGTAGATTCTATGCACGAGTAGAACACAAAGTAGTTGTGGGCGTTGATTTTGTTCAATATGCTTACCGTTACTAGTCCAATCTTGATTCGGCGGCATTGTGGGATGAAGCGGCCCGGACCAACCTTACACGTACGCTTACGTGAGACCGGTTCCACCGACAAACATGCACTAGTTGCATAAGGTGGCTGGCGGGTGTCTGTCTCTCCCACTTTAGTCGGATCGGATTCGATGAAAAGGGTCCTTATGAAGGGTAAATAGCAATTGGCATATCACGTTGTGGTTTTGCGTAGGTAAGAAACGTTCTTGCTAGAAACCCATAGCAGCCACGTAAAACATGCAAACAACAATTAGAGGACGTCTAACTTGTTTTTGCAGGGTATGCTATGTGATGTGATATGGCCAAGAAGAATGTGATGAATGATATGTGATGTATGAGATTGATCATGTTCTTGTAATAGGAATCACGACTTGCATGTCGATGAGTATGACAACCGGCAGGAGCCATAGGAGTTGTCTTTATTTATTGTATGACCTGCGTGTCATTGAACAACACCATGTAATTACTTTACTTTATTGCTAACCGGTAGCCATAGTAGTAGAAGTAATAGTTGGCGAGCAACTTCATGGAGACACGATGATGGAGATCATGATGATGGAGATCATGGTGTCATGCCGGTGACAAGATGATCATGGAGCCCCAAGATGGAGATCAAAGGAGCTATATGATATTGGCCATATCATGTCACTATTATTTGATTGCATGTGATGTTTATCATGTTTTTGCATCTTATTTTCTTAGAACGACGGTAGTAAATAAGATGACCCCTCATTAAAATTTCAAGAAAGTGTTCCCCCTAACTGTGCACCGTTGCGAAAGTTCGTTGTTTCGAAGCACCACGTGATGATCGGGTGTGATAGATTCTAACGTTCACATACAACGGGTGTAAGACAGATTTACACACGCGAAACACTTAGGTTGACTTGACGAGCCTAGCATGTACAGACATGGCCTCAGAACACAAGAGATCGAAAGGTCGAGCATGAGTCGTATGGTAGATACGATCAACATGAAGATGTTCACCGATGATGACTAGTCCGTCTCACGTGATGATCGGACACGGCCTAGTTGACTCGGATCATGTAATCACTTAGATGACTAGAGGGATGTCTATCTGAGTGGGAGTTCATAAGATGAACTTAATTATCCTAAACATAGTCAAAAGGTCTTCACAAATTATGTCATAGCTCGTGCTTCAGTTCTACTGTTTAGATATGTTCCTAGAGAAAATTTAGTTGAAAGTTGATAGTAGCAATTATGCGGACTAGGTCCATAAACTGAGGATTGTCCTCATTGCTTCATAGAAGGCTTATGTCCTTAATGCACCGCTCAGTGTGCTGAACCTCGAACGTCGTCTGTGGATGTTGCGAACATCTGACATACACATTTTGATGACTACATGATAGTTCAGTGCGTAATGCTAAATGGTTTAGAATTGAGGCACCAAAGACGTTTTTGAAACATCATAGAACATATGAGATGTTCCAAGGACTGAAATTGGGATTTCAGGCTCGTGCCCACGTCAAGAGGTATAAGACCTCCGACGATTTTCTTAGCCTGCAAACTAAGGGAGAAAAGCTCAATTGTTGAACTTGTGCTCAGATTCTCTGAGTACAACAATCGCTTGAATCGAGTGGGAGTTGATCTTCCAGATGAAATAGTGATGGTTCTCCGAAGTCATTACCACCAAGCTGCTTGAGCTTCATGATGAACTATAATATATCAGGGACATATATGATGATCCTTGAGATATTCGCGATGTTTGACACCGCGAAAGTAGAAATCAAGAAGGAGCATCAATTGTTGATGGTTGGGGAAACTACTAGTTTCAAGAAGGGCAAGGGAACAAAGGGACACTTCATGAAACGACAATTCAGCTGCTGCTCTAGTGAAGAAACCCAAGGTTGAACCCAAACCCGAGACTAAGTGCTTCTGTAATAAGGGGAACAACCACTGGAGCAGAATTACCCTAGATACTTGGTAGATGAGAAGGCTGTCAAGGTCGATAGAAGTATATTGGATATACATTGTGTTGATGTGTACTTTACTAGTACTCCTAGTAGCACCAGGGTATTAGATACCGGTTCGGTTACTAAGTGTTAGTAACTCGAAATAAAAGCTACAGAATAAACGGAGACTAGCTAAAGGTGAGCTGACGATATGTGTTGGAAGTGTTTCCAATGTTGATATGATCAAGCATCGCGCGCTCCCTCTACCATCGAGATTGGTGTTTGTGTTGAGCATAGACATGATTGGATTACGTCTATCGCAATACGGTTATTCATTTAAGGAGAATAATGGTTACCCTATTTATTTGAATAATACCTTCAATGGTCTTACACCTAAAATGAATGGTTTATTGAATCTCGATCGTAGTGATACACATGTTCATGCCAAAAGGTATAAGATAGTAATGATAGTACCACCTACTTGTGGCACTGCCACTTAAGTTATATTAGTATAAAACGCATGAAGAAGCTCCATGTTGATGGATCTTTGGGCTCACTCGTTTTTGAAAGGTTTGAGACATGCGAATCATGTCTATTGGTGTATATGCATGAAGAAACTCCATGCAAATGGACCATTTGGACTCACTTGATTTTGAATCACTTGAGACATGCAAATCATACCACATGGGCAAGATGACTGAAAGCCTCGTTTTCAGTAAAATGGAACTAGAAAGCAACTTGTTGGAAGTAATACATTTTGATGTGTGCAGTCCAATGAGTGCTGAGGCATGTAGTGGATATCGTTATGTTCTTACTTCACAGATGATTTGAGTAGATGTTGAGTATATTTACTTGATGAATCACGAGTCTGAGTTATTGAAAGGTTCAAGTAATTTCAGGGTGAAGTTGAAAGATCGTCGTGACAAGAGGATAAAATATCTATGATATGATCATAGAGATGAATATCTGAATTACGAGTTTGGCATAGAATTAAGACATTGTGGAAATTGTTTCACAACTAATACAGCCTGGAACACCATAGTGTGATGGTGTGTCCGAACATCATAACTGCACTCCATTGGATATGATGCATACCATGATGTCTCTTATCGAATTACCACAATAGTTTATGGGTTAGGCATTAAAGACAACCACATTCACTTTAAAAGGGGCACCACGTAATTCCGATGAGATGACACCGTATGAACTATGGTTTAGGGAAACCTAAGCTGTCATTTCTTAGAAGTTTGGGGCTGCGACGCTTATGTGAAAAAGTTTCAGGCTGATAAGCTCGAACCCAAAGCGGATAAATGCATCTTCATAGGACACCCAAAACAGTTGGGTATACCTCCTGTCTCAGATCCAAAAGCAATAAGGGATTGTTTCTAGAATCGGGTCCTTTCTCGAGGAAAAGTTTCTCTCGAAAGAATTGAGTGGGAGGATGGTGGAGACTTGATGAGGTTATTGAACCATCTCTTCAACTAGTGTGTGGCAGGGCACAGGAAGTTGTTCCTGTGGCACCTACACCAATTGAAGTGGAAGCTTATGATAGTGATCATAAAACTTCAGATCAAGTCACTACCAAACCTCATGGGATGACAAGGATGCATACTACTTCAGAGTGGTACGTAATCCTGTCTTGGAAGTCATGTTGCTAGACAACAATGAACCTACGAGCTATGGAGAAGCGATGGTGGGCCCGGATTCCGATAAATGGCTCGAGGCCATAAAATCCGAGAGAGGATCCATGTATGAAAACAAAGTGTAGACTTTGGCAGAACAGCTCGATGGTCGTAAGGCTGTTGAGTGCAGATGGATTTTAAAAGGAAGACGGACAATGATGGTAAATGTCACCATTAAGAAAGCTCGACTTGTCGTTAAGAAGTTTCCCGACAAGTTCAAGGAGTTGACTACGGTGAGACTTTCTCACTCGTAGCGATGCTAAGAGTCTGTTGGAATTATATTAGCAATTACTGCATTATTTATGAAATCTTGCAGATAGGATGTCAAAACATTGTTTCCTCGACGATTTTCTTGAGGAAAGGTTGTATGTGATACAACCGGAAGGTTTTGTCAATCCTGAAAGATGCTAATAAGTATGCAAAGCTCCAGCAATCCTTCTAAGGACCGGAGTAAGCATCTCGGAGTTGGAATGTATGCTTTGATGAGATGATCAAAGATTTTGGGTGTATACAAAGTTTATGAGAAACTTGTATTTCCAAAGAAGTGAGTGGGAGCACTATAGAATTTCTGATGAATATATGTTGTTGACATATTGTTGATCAAAAATGACGTAGAATTTCTGGAATGCATATAGGGTTATTTGGAAAGTGTTTTTCAATGGAAAGCCTGGATTAAGCTACTTGAACATTGAGCATCAAGATCTATAAGGATAGATCAAAACGCTTAATGGTACTTTCAAATGAGCACATACCTTGACATGATCTTGAAGGTGTTCAAGATGGATCAGTCAAAGAAGGAGTTCTTGCCTGAGTTGTAAGGTATGAAGTTAAGACTTAAAGCTCGACCACGGCAGAATAGAGAGAAAGGACGAAGGTCGTCCCCTATGCTTAAGACATAGGCTCTACAGTATGCTATGCTGTGTACCGCACCTGAAATGTGCCTTGCCATGAGTCAGTCAAGGGGTACAAGAGTGATCTAAGAATGGATCACAGGACAACGGTCAAAGTTATCCTTAGTAACTAGTGGACTAAGGAATTTTCTCGATTATGGAGGTGGTAAATGAGTTCGTCGTAAAGGGTTACGCCGATGCAAACTTTGACACTAATCCAGATTATTCTTAGTAGTAAACTGGATTCGTATAGTAGAACAGTTATTTGGAATAGCTCCAAATGTAGCGTAGTAGTTGTATCTACAAGATGACATAAGAAATTTGCGAAGTACATACTGATCTGAAAGATTCAAACCCGTTGACCATAACATCTCTCACAAGCATAACATGTTCAAACCCAGAACTCATCGAGTGTTAATCACATGGTAATGTGAACTAGATTATTGACTCTAGTAAACTCTTTGGGTGTTAGTCACATGGGGATGTGACCTTGAGTGTTAATCACATATCGATGTGAACTGGATTATTGACTCTAGTGCAAGTGGGAGACTGTTGGAAATATGCCCTAGAGGCAATAATAAATTAGTTATTATTATATTGCCTTGTTCATGATAATCGTTTATTATCCATGCTAGAATTGTATTGATAGGAAACTCAGATACATGTGTGGATACATAGACAACACCATGTCCCTAGTAAGCCTCTAGTTGACTAGCTCGTTGATCAATAGATGGTTACGGTTTCCTAACCATGGACATTGGATGTCGTTGATAACAGGATCACATCATTAGGAGAATGATGTGATGGACAAGACCCAATCCTAAGCCTAGCACAAGATCATGTAGTTCGTATGCTAAAGCTTTTCTAATGTCAAGTATCATTTCCTTAGACCATGAGATTGTGCAACTCCCGGATACCGTAGGAGTGCTTTGGGTGTGCCAAACGTCACAACGTAACTGGGTGGCTATAAAGGTACACTACAGGTATCTCCGAAAGTGTCTGTTGGGTTGGCACGGATCGAGACTGGGATTTGTCACTCCGTGTAAACGGAGAGGTATCTCTGGGCCCACTCGGTAGGACATCATCATAATGTGCACAATGTGATCAAGGAGTTGATCACGGGATGATGTGTTACAGAACGAGTAAAGAGACTTGCCGGTAACGAGATTGAACAAGGTATCGGGATACCGACGATCGAATCTCGGGCAAGTATCGTACCGCTAGACAAAGGGAATTGTATACGGGATTGATTAAGTCCTTGACATCGTGGTTCATCCAATGAGATCATCGTGGAACATGTGGGAGCCAACATGGGTATCCAGATCCCGCTGTTGGTTATTGACCGGAGAGTCATCTCGGTCATGTCTACATGTCTCCCGAACCCGTAGGGTCTACACACTTAAGGTTCGGTGATGCTAGGGTTATAGAGATATTAGTATGCGGTAACCCGAAAGTTGTTCGGAGTCCCGGATGAGATCCCGGACGTCAAGAGGAGTTCTGGAATGGTCCAGAGGTAAAGAATTATATATAGGAAGTGCTATTTCGGCCATCGGGACAAGTTTCGGGGTCACCGGTATTGTACCGGGACCACCGGAAGGGTCCCGGGGGTCCACCGGGTGGGGCCACCTGCCCTGGGGGGCCACATGGGCTGTAGGGGGTGCGCCTTGGCCTATATGGGCCAAGGGCACCAGCCCCAAGAGGCCCATGCGCCAAGAGAAGAGGGGAAAGGAAGAGTCCTAAAAGGGGAAGGCACCTCCTAGGTGCCTTGGGGAGGATGGACTCCTCCCTTGGCCGCACCTTCCTTGGAGGAAGGGCCAAGGCTGCGCCCCCCCTCTCCCTTGGCCCTATATATAGTGTGGGGAAGGGAGGGCAACCAAACCTAAGCCCTGGCGCCTCCCTCTCCCTCCCATGACACATCTCCCTCCTCCCGCAGCGCTTGGCCAAGCCCTGTTGGAATCCCGCTACTTCCACCACCACACCATCGTGCTGCTGGATCTCCATAAACCTCTCCTTCCCCCTTGCTGGATCAAGAAGGAGGAGACGTTGCTGCTCTGTACGTGTGTTGAACGCGGAGGTGCCGTCCGTTCGGCCCTAGGATCATCGGTGATTTGGATCACGACGAGTACGACTCCATCAACCCCGTTCTCTTGAACGCTTCCGCGCACGATCTACAAGGGTATGTAGATCCACTCCTCCCTCGTTGCTAGATGACTCCATAGATAGATCTTGGTGACACGTAGGAAAATTTTGAATTATTGCTATGTTCCCCAACACATCCGCCCCAGGAGGCGGGGAGACAGGGGGAGGCGTTTCGCTCTCCATCATCTCCGGAAGAAGATCCCCCGAAGACGAACTCTGTCGAGAAGGGCTATGAGCCAGACTACAAGATATATGTCTCGGTTATTGTCCTTGGAGATAAAGCAGGATATATTTGCCAAAATACTCTTGTTCACTTACAGCTCGGTGGAGGGCTGGCCCCCTTGCGGGCACTGTGCGGTAAGGACGCCCTCCGGGGCAGGGCCCCTTGGCGAAGGTTTCTTTCCTCGTTTGGAAACCTTTGTTTCCAAGTCTTTAGAGGCGGCCCTTTTCCTTTCTTGGGGAGAGGGGATTCTAGATTCTTCTCCCCGATTATCCTCCTTCGCGGAGACACTAATTCCTCCGGTTTGGATGAGTAATGTGTGAAGCCCACTTTCGGCTTCTTTATTCCTCCCTTTATCTTCCCCTGATGGCACTTGATAAGGTGCGTGCTCAAGCATCTTGGCTAGTACAAGATCCGGTGAGCCTTCGGGAAGGGGGGCCGAACACCTGATCCTCTCCGCCTTTCTTATCCAGTCCTGGCCGAGAGCGATTTTTTCAGAATGATGTTGTGACAAATAAAAAGACAGCATGTTCGGCCGTAGAATTACTTACTTGGGTATCTAGACGATTGCAGTTGAGACCCGCATCCTTGGTGGTGTCCGGACACTTTATTCGTGATCCGAAGAACAATCCATACATCTCTTCGAGCGTCATGCCGTAGAATTGCTGAATAGTTCACGGTCCTTCCGGGTTGAACTCCCACATATAGAGAGATCGATGTTGGAATGGCAGGACCCGGCGAACTAGAATGACTGGCATTACCTTGACAAGACTGACATCCCTCTTGAGGAGATCTCAGATGCAACTTTGCAATGTCAACACGTCATTAACTGGCCCCCAGTCCAGCCCCTTGTTGACCCATGACGCCAGTTGCGGCGGGGGGCCCGAGCGGAAGGAGGGGGCAGCTGCCCACTTTTTACTTCGGGGAGCTGTGATGTAAAACCACTCCCGTTGCCATAAGTTGGACACCTCCAGGAAGGAACCCTTTGGCCGTAGAGCATCGACGCCTTTGCTTATTATGGCACCTCCGCATTCTGCGTGTCGCCCATCGATCGTCTTCGGCTTCACATTCAAGGTCTTGAGCCATAAGCCGAAGTGTGGGATGATGCGGAGGAAGGCCTCACACACGACGATAAACGATGAGATGTGAAGGATGGAATCTGGAGCTAGATCGTGGAAATCGAGCCCGTAATAGAACATAAGCCCTCTTACAAAGGGATCAAGACTAAAGCCTAGCCCTCGGAGGATGTGGGAAACGAATACGACACTCTCATTGGGTTCGGGAGTGGGGATGACCTACCCTTGAGCAGGCAGCCTATGCGAGATTTCAGCGGTCAGATACCTGGCTTCCCTTAGATTCTTGATGTCCTCCTCTGTGACAGAGGAGGCCATCCACCGACCTTGAAGGTTGGATCCGGACATGGTTGAAGGTCCGAAGCGCTTAGCCTAAACCTTGGGTGTTGGAAATCAAGGTGGGGGAGGGGAAGGATCGAGCGCGAGAAGAAAAGGACAGGCCGTGGCCCCTTTATAAAGAGGGTGAATATCAAGCGTCCTCCGCGTGGCCATTTGGAACTTGCCTAAAATCGAGGAGTCATACTAACAAGCACGATTGGGTTACCCACACTCGTATTGATGACCATGATAAGGGGAACACGATCTCTGCTTCAACAAGACGTGCCAATAAAACCGCCTCGCAACATGTGCAGTGGCAGTCTGGGAAAAACGGTTCGTAATGACCGGACCATGGCAGACGTCACATTATGAAAAGTTGTCAGCAGATTAGATTTGTGGAATATTATACTCTCTATGGTGGTATGTGGAATTTGTCTTATAGATCCGGACACAATCGTTGTGTTCAACATCTTCTATGGAGTATTCGGAGAAGGAACCCGCCTTGCAATGCCGAAGACAATCTGCGCGCCGGACTCATCGTCATTGAAGCCTCGTTCAGGGGCTACTGAGGGAGTCCTGGATTAGGGGGTCCTCGAACAGCCGGACTATATACTTTGGCCAGACTGTTGGACTATGAAGATACAAGATTGAAGACTTCGTCCCGTGTCCGGGTGGGCCTCTCCTTTGCGTGGAAGGCAAGCTTGGCAATTCGGATATGTAGATCTCCTCCCTTGTAACAGACTCTGTGTAACCCTAGCCCCCTCCAGTGTCTATATAAACCGGAGGGTTTAGTCCGTAGGACAACAACAATCATAATCATAGGCTAGCTTCTAGGATTTAGCCTCTGCGATCTCGTGGTAGATCAACTCTTGTAATACTCATATCATCAAGATCAATAAAGCAGGAAGTAGGGTATTACCTCCATCGAGAGGGCCCGAACCTGGGTAAACATTGTGTCCCCCGCCTCCTGTTACCATCAGCCTTAGACGCATAGTTTGGGACCCCCTACCCGAGATCCGCCAGTTTTGACACCGACACCGATGACAAAGGGAACAACGTATATCATTATGCGGTTTGACCGATAAAGATCTTCGTAGAATATGTAGGAACCAATATGAGCATCTAGGTTCCGCTATTGGTTATTGACCGGAGACATGTCTCGGTCATGTCTACATAGTTCTCGAACCCGTAGGGTCCACACGCTTAACGATTGGTGACGATCGGTTTTATGAGTTTTTGTGTTTTGATGTACCGAAGGTAGTTCAGAGTCCCGTATTTGATCACAGACATGACGAGGAGTCTCGAGATGGTTGAGACATAAAGATTGATATATTGGACGACTATGTTTGGACATCGAAAGGGTTCCGAGTGAAGTTCGGGCATATACCAGAGTACCGGGGGGTTACCGGAACCTCCTGGGGAGTTTAATGGGCCTTATGGGCCTTAGTGGAAAGAGAGGAGGAGCTGCCAGGGCAGGCCGCCCACCCCTCCCCCTCTGGTCCGAATTGGACTAGGAAGGGAGGGGCGGCGCCCCCCTTTCCTTCTCCCTCGTTCCTCCTTCCTTCTCCTACTCCTACTACATGGAAAGGGGGGAATCCTACTCCCGGTGGGAGTAGGACTCCCCATTGGGCGCGCCATAGGAGGGCCGGCCCTCCCCCTCCTCCACTCCTTTATATACGGGGGAGGGGACACCCCATAGACACACAAGTTGATCATTGATCTTTAGCCCTGTGGGGTGCCCCCTCCACCATAATCCACCTTAGTAATATCGTAGCGGTGCTTAGGCGAAGCCCTGTTCCGGTAGCAACATCATCACCGTCATCACACCGTCGTGCTGACGAAGCTCTCCCTCGAAGCTCTACTGGATCGTGAGTTCGTGAGATGTCACCGAGCCGATCGTGTGCAGATCGTGGAGGTGTCGTACCTTCGATGCTAGATCGGTCGATCGTGAAGTACGACTACATCAACCGCGTTGTCATAACGCTTCCGCTTACGGTCTACGAGGGTACGTAGACGATACTCTCCCCTCTCGTTGCTTTGCATCACCATGATCTTGCGTGTGCGTAGGATTTTTTTTAAATTACCGTGTTCCCCAACACACACCACCTGCATGTGGTCCAAATATGTGTATGAAAGGTGGTGTGCTGTTTGAATGCCCAATACACAACTTCGATGCGTCGCTAGCTTGCCTCACAAACACGACAGTTCTGCACCTGCAGTGCTGGTGCCACACTTAGCGCCATCGGGAGAGCATCTTGTTAAGACATGTGCTCGAACTTGGTCTAGCATGTTGATAACCCACAAGTATAGGGGATTGCAACAACTTTCGAGGGTAGAGTATTCAACCCAAATTTATTGATTCGACACAAGGGGAACCAAAGAATATTCTCAAGTATTAGCAGCTGAGTTGTCAATTCAACCACACATGGAAACTTAGTATCTATAGCAGAGTGTTTAGTAGCAAAGTAATACGATAGTGGTGGTAACGGTAACAAAATAGTAATGAAAGCAAAGTAATATTTTTGGTATTATGTAGTGATTGTAGCAATAGCAACGGGAAAGTAAATAAGCGTAAACCAGTATATGGAAAGCTTGTAGGCATCGGATCAGTGATGGATAATTATGCCCGATGTGGTTCATCATGTAACAGTCATAACATAGGGTGACACAGAACTAGCTCCAATTCATCAATGTAATGTAGGCATGTATTCTGAATATAGTCATACATGCTTATGGAAAAGAACTTGCATGACATCTTTTGTCCTACCCTCCCGTGGCAGCGGGGTCCTAATGGAAACTAAGGGATATTAAGGCCTCCTTTTAATAGAGAATCGGAACAAAGCATTAGCACATAGTGAATACATGAACTCCTCAAACTACGGTCATCACCGGTAAGTATCCCGATTATTGTCACTTCGGGGTTAACGGATCATAACACATAATAGGTGACTATAGACTTGCAAGATAGGATCAAGAACTCTCATATATTGATGAAAACATAATAGGTTCAGATCTGAAATCATGGCACTCGGGCCCTAGTGACAAGCATTAAGCATAGCAAAGTCATAGCAACATCAATCTCAGAACATAGTGGATACTAGGGATCAAACCCTAACAAAACTAACTCGATTACATGGTAAATCTCATCCAACCCATCACCGTCCAGCAAGCCTACGATGGAATTACTCACGCACGGCGGTGAGCATCATGAAATTGATGATGGAGGATGGTTGATGATGATGACGGTGATGAACCCCCCTCTCCGAAGCCCCGAACAGACTCCAGATCAGCCCTCCCGAGACCGAGAGGTTTTAGGGCTTGGCGGCGGCTCCGTATCGTAAAACGCGATGAATTCTTCTCTCCTATTTTTTCTCCCCGAAAGCAGATATATAGAGTTGGAGTTGGAGTCGGGAGGTCTCCAAGGGGCCCACGTGGTAGGGGGCGCACCCTAGGGGGTGGGGGGCCCCCCACCCTCATGGACAGGGTATGGGCCCCTTGGTCTTCATCTTTGACGAGGATTTTTTATTATTTATTGTAAGATATTCTGTGGAGTTTCAGGTCATTTCGAGAACTTTTGTTTTCTGCACATAAAACAACATCATGGCAATTCTGCTGAAAACAACGTCAGTCCGGGTTAGTTCCATTCAAATTATACAAGTTAGTCCAAAACAAGGGCAAAAGTGTTTGGAAAAGTAGATACGACGGAGACGTATCAACTCCCCCAAGCTTAAACCCTTGCTTGTCCTCAAGCAATTCAGTTGACAAACTGAAAGAAATAAAGAAAAACTTTTACAAACTTTGTTTGCTCTTGTTGTTGTAAATATGTCAAGCTAGCATTCAAGTTTTCTGCAAAGATTATAACTAACCATATTTGCAATAATTCTCAGGTCTCATGATTACCCATATCAATAGCATAATCAACTAGCAAGCCATAATAATAAATCTCGGATGACAACACTTTCTCAAAACAATCATAATATGATATAACAAGATGGTATCTCGCTAGCCCTTTCTGAGACCGCAAAACATAAATGCAGAGCACCTTTAAAGATCAGGGACTGACTAGTCATTGTAATTCATGGTAAAAGAGATCCAATCATAGTAACACCCAATATAAATTAACAGTGATGAATGCAAATGACAGTTGCACTCTCCAGCTAGTGCTTTTAATAAGAGGGTGATGACTCAACATAAAAGTAAATGGATAGGCCCTTCACAGAGGGAAGCAGGGATTTGTAGAGGTGCCAGAGCTCGGTTTTGAAATAGAGATAATTAATATTTTGAGCGGTATACTTTCATTGTCAACATAACAACCAAGAGATGGAGATATCTTCCATGCTACACACATTATAGGCGGTTCCCAAATAGAATGGTAAAGTTTATACTCCCCCTCCACCAACAAACATCAATCCATGGCTTGCTCGAAACAACAAGTGCCTCCAACTAACAACAGTCCCAGGGGGAGTTTTTTTTGCAATTATTTTGATTTAGTTTGCATAAAGCATGGGACTGGGCATCCCGGTGACCAGCCATTTTCTCGTGAGTGAGGAGCGGAGTCCACTCCTCTGGAGAATAACCCGCCTAGCATGGAAGATACAGGCAGCTCTAGTTGATACATGAGCTATTCGAGCATACAAAACAGAATGATTATTTGAAGTTTTAGAGTTTGGCACATACAAATTTACTTGGAACGGCAGGTAGATACCGCATATAGGAAGGTATAGTGGACTCATCTGGAATAACTTTGGGGTTTAAGGGATTGGATGCACAAGCAGTATTCCCGCTTAGTACAGGTGAAGGCTAGCAAAAGACTGGGAAGCGACCAACTAGAGAGCGACAACAACCATGTACATGCATTAAAATTAATAAACATTGGATGCAAGCATGAGTAGGATATAATCCACCATGAACATAAATATCGTGAAGGCTATGTTGATTTGTTTCAACTACATGCGTGAACATGTGCCAAGTCAAGTCACTTAAATCATTCAAAGGAGGATACCACCCCATCATACCACATCATAACCATCTCAATAGCATGTTGGCACGCAAGGTAAACCATTATAACTCATAGCTAATCAAGCATGGCACAAGCAACTATGATCTCTAATTGTCATTGCAAACATGTTTATTCATAACAAGCTAAATCAAGAATGATGAACTCATCATATTTGCAAAAACAAAAGAGGTCGAGTTCATACCAACTTTTCTCATCTCAGTCAGTCCATCATATATCACCATAATTGCCTTTCACTTGCACGACCGAACGATGTGAATAATAATAAGAGTGCACGTGCATTGGACTAAGCTGGAATCTGGGAGCATTCAATAAACAGGAGAAGACAAAGCAATACGGGCTCTTTTGTCGGATAAACAATAATGCATATAAGAGCCACTTCAACAATTTAATTATGGTCTTCTCCTATCGACCCCCAAAGAAAGAAAAGAAATAAAACTATTTACACGGGAAAGCTCCCAACAAGCAAAAGAAGAACGGGAAATATTTTTGGGTTTTCTTTTTAATTACTACCACAAGCATGGAAAGTAAATTAATTAAAAGCTACAACTATTTTTTTGGTATTTTCTTAAGGTTTATTAAACACACAAGAAGAAAGCATAAAAAAGGAAAATAAACTAGCATGGATGATACAATGAAAAAGTATGAGCACCGACATCTAGCAATGAGTGTGTGTGAACATAATGTAATGTCGGCGGGAAATACGTACTCCCCCAAGCTTAGGCTTTTGGCCTAAGTTGGTCTATGGCCACAGCTGGCCTGGCTGATATCCATAATAATAGTTGTTGGGGTCGTACTATGATGAAGAAGACTCTGACTGCCATTGGCTGATAGCCATCTCCGGATCCCAAAAATAAACAGACTGTCGTGGAGGCTCCTCTTGTGGTTCTAGTTCCAGGGCTGGTGCAGGGTTCCGGTAGGCGTGAATAGCCGCCAACGGAACAAGGTACGTGCCTATAGTTAAATCAAACAAAGAAGGAGCAGGCAAGGTAATAGTCTCAGGATGATGTTTATTAAAGAACAATTGATATTTAAGCTCTCCTTCCCTATTCTTAACAATAAAATCATGTGCTACCATACTTTTATAATCTAAATAAACACGAGGTAACACCTTTTCTTCCTTCTCATAATGCCTAATAGGTATGTTAAAATGTGCAGCGAGGCGTGAAGCATAAATGCCTCAAAAGATGGGACCCTTAGTACGGTTCATACTTAACCGTCTAGCAATAATGCTGCCCATACTAAAAGAGTTATCACCGTATAAGCCGTGGTGCAAAATAATAATATCAGGGATACTCAGGTGTCCACAGTTTCTGACACCAATTAAGCAACGACTAGCAAATAATGCAAAGTAGCGTAAAACAGGAAAATGTATGCTAGTGTTTCGTGCATCGGAAACCTTCCTTGTTTCCCCTACAGTGATAGTGTCAATAAATCCCTCCACATCATCACGATGTGGTTCTTCTTTCTTGCCCCCAAAAGGGACTAAACAAATCCGACAAAAATCATAAAGTGACATCTCCTTATGCTCATCATATAAATGAAATTCCACCCTAGGCGATGAGTTCTTAGAATGAAAATGAAAGTTTTGTACAAAGGTATTTGTGAGCAAGAGATACTGATCACATTGGTCGTGGAGGAAAGTGGTAAGGACCGCAGTCTGAGCCAACTCATGAAAATCTTCATAAATCCCGGCTGCTCTTAAGAAATCCTCGGAAGGCCATTCACACGCCCGAACCTCCGTGGTGCGAGGCAAATTATACTTAGGCTTCGGTGCCTTATCCTTCGAGCTTTGGCTTGATGAGCCCCTCAATAGTCTCCTCATCATTTTCTGAAAAATTCCGAAAGTTTTAGTAACTTCAAAATAAAAGTAAACCAAACTCAATAATATTGATAGCAACCACTCCTACAAGTGCCTAGAGCCTATATCATGCGTCAAAACTACTTTTGACCATATAAATTTGACATGCAAGCTCAAGAACAGGGTCACCTAAGCAGCAAAAATTTGCAATGAATAAAGCACTAGAACAAAAACTAATTGGACCAATGGAGGAGTCACATACCAAGGAACAATCTCCCCAAGTAGTTTTGTGAGAGGTGCTTTGAGCAAGGAGATCAAAAATTACAGCAGAGAGGGATGGAACTCATGCTTGAGTTGGTTTTTCGTGTTTGTGGGAGGAAGAAGAAGAGGATGGGTGAAAGGATAAGTGGAGGAGGGCCACCATGGGCCCACGAGGCAGGGGGCGCGCCCTCCACCCTCGTGACCAGGTGGCAGCTCCCCCCGCGGCAATTTTTGCACCATAAATCCTCAAATATTCCTGAAAAAATCATATTAAATTGGCATGTCATTCTGAGGACTTTTATTTTCAGGTCATTTTTATATTGCATGGGTAAATCAGGAAACAGACAGAAAAAATACTATTTTTACTTTATTTCAACTAAATAACAGAAAGTATAGATAGGGCACAGAAGGTTGTGCTTCTAGTTTCATCCATCTCATGCTCGTCAAAAGGAATCCACTAACAAGGTTGATCAAGTCTTGTTAACATTCTCATTCCGATTAACATGAAACCGGAGAAATTTCGAATAACACTAGGTTACCTCAACGGGGATATGCACATCCCCAATAATAAGTATATCATATTTCTTCTTGACAGTAGGAAGAGGAAATTCAAAACCTCCAAATATAATCGATGGAATTTTTTCGATAGAATTGATACTATGAACTTGAGGTTGTTTCCTCGGAAAATGTACCGTATGCTCATTACCATTAACATGAAAAGTGACATTGCCTTTGTTGCAATCAATAACAGCCCCTACAGTATTAAGAAAAGGTCTTCCAAGAATAATAGACATACTATCGTCCTCGGGAATATCAAGAATAACAAAGTCCGTTAAAATAGTAACGTTTGCAACCACAACAGGCACATCCTCACAAATACCGACAGGTATAGCAGTTGATTTATCAGCCATTTGCAAAGATATTTCAGTAGGTGTCAACTTATTCGAGTCAAGTCTATGATATAAAGAGAGAGGCATAACACTAACACCGACTCCAAGATCACATAAAGCAGTTTTAACATAGTTTCTTTTAATGGAGCATGGCATAGTAGGTACTCTTGGATCTCCAAGTTTCTTTGGTATTACACCCTTAAAAGTATAATTAGCAAGCATGGTGGAAATTTCAGCTTCTGGTATCTTTCTTTTATTTGTAACAATATCTTTCATGTACTTAGCATAAGGATTCATTTTGAGCATATCAGTCAATCGCATACGCAAAAAGATAGGTCTAATCATTTCAGCAAAGCGCTCAAAATCCTCATCATCCTTTTTCTTGGATGGTTTGGGAGGAAAAGGCATGGGTTTCTGAACCCAAGATTCTCTTTCTTTACCATTTTTTCCAGCAACAAAATCTTTCTTATCATAACATTGATTCTTTGATTGTGGGTTATCAAGATCAACAGCAGGTTCAATTTCTACGCCATTATCATTACTATGTTGAGCATCATCATGAACATCATCATTAACATTTTCATTAGGTTCATGTTCATTGCCAGATTGTGTTTCAGCATCAGACATAGAGATACCATTTGGATTATCAGGTGGTTCAACAATAGGTTCACTAGAAGTTTGCACAGTTCTATCATTTTTATTTTTCTTCTTTTTAGAAGAACTAGGTGCATCAATATTATTTCTCTGAGAATCTTGCTCAATTCTCTTAGGGTGGCCTTCAGGATACAAAGGTTCCTGAGTTATTCTACCAGTTCTAGTAGCCACTTTAACAGCATGATCATTTTTCTTACTATTCATCTCATCGAGCAATTCCTTTTGAGCTTTAAGTACTTGTTCTACTTGAGTGGTAACCATAGAAGCATGTTTGCTAACAAGTTTAAGTTCACCTCTAATATTAGCCATATAATCACCCAAGTATTTAATCATATCAACATCTTGTTTTAATTGTCTACCAAAATAAGCATTGAAGTCTTCTTGCTTAAACATAAAATTATCAAACTCATCCAAGCATTGAATAGCAATTTTAGTAGGAGGGATTTCAGCTCTATCATATCTATAGAGAGAATTTACCTTTACTACCTATGTCGGGTTATCGAGGTCTGGAGGTTCTTCAATAAGTAAAGGATCAAGATCATATGTTTCTTCGGCAGGCGGTAAATTAAGACCATGTATTTCTTCAATAGGAGGTAAATTCTTAACATCTTCAGCTTTAATACCTTTTTCTTTCATAGATTTCTTTGCCTCTTGCATATCTTCGGGACTGAGAAATAGAACACCTCTCTTCTTCGGAGTTGGTTTAGGAATAGGATCATTAATTGGAGCAGGAGCTGGCTCAGGAGGTGCCCAATTATTTCCATTTTCAACATATTATGCAATAAGATTTCAGCTTCATCCGGTGTTCTTTCCCTGAAAAGAGAACCAGCATGACTATCCAGGTAATCTCTGGAAGCATCGGTTAGTCCATTATAAAAGATATCAAGTATTTCATTTTTCTTAAGAGGACGATCAGGCAAAGCATTAAGTAACTTGAGAAGCCTGCCCCAAGCTTGTGGGAGACTCTCTTCTTTAATTTGCACAAAGTTGTATATTTCCTTTAAAGCAACTTGTTTCTTATGAGCAGCGAAATATTTAGCAAAGAAGTAGTAAATCATATCCTGGGGACTACGCACACAACCAGGATCAAGAGAATTAAACCATATCTTAGCATCACCCTTTAATGAGAATGGAAATATTTTAAGGATATAAAAGCAGCGAGATCTCTCATCATTAGTGAACAGGGTGGCTATATCATTTAATTTAGTAAGATGTGCCACAACTGTTTTAGATTCATAGCCATGAAAAGGATCAGATTCAACTAAAGTAATTATATCAGGATCAACAGAGAATTCATAATCCTTATCAGTAACACAGATAGGTGAAGTAGCAAAAGCAGGGTCAGGTTTCATCCTAGCATTTAGAGATTGCTTATTCCATTTAGCTAATAACCTTTTGAGTTCATATCTATCTTTGCAAGCTAAAATAGCTAAAGAAGCTTCTTTATCAAATAAATAACCCTCAGGAATGACAAGTGATTCTTCATCATCACTTTCATCATCATAATCAGATTCAATATTTTCAGTCTCTCTAGCCCTAGCAAGTCGTTCCTCGAGAAAATCACCAAGTGGCACAGTAGTATCAAGCATAGAATTAGTTTCATCATAAGTATCATGTATAGCAGAAATAGCATCATCAATAACATGCGACATATCAGAACGAATAGCAGAAGCAGGTTTAGGTGTCGCAAGCTTACTCATAATAGAAGGTGAATCAAGTGCAGAGCTAGATGGCAGTTCCTTACCTCCCCTCGTAGTTGAGGGATAGATCTTGGTTTTTGGATCTCTCAAGTTCTTCATAGTGTCCAGCAGATATAAATGCCAAGTGACTCAAAGAATAGAGCTATGTTCCCCGGCAACGGTGCCAGAAATTAGTCTTGATAACCCACAAGTATAGGGGATTGCAACAACTTTCGAGGGTAGAGTATTCAACCCAAATTTATTGATTTGACACAAGGGGAACCAAAGAATATTCTCAAGTATTAGCAGCTGAGTTGTCAATTCAACCACACCTAGAAACTTAGTATCTATAGCAGAGTGTTTAGTAGCAAAGTAATACGATAGTGGTGGTAACGGTAACAAAAGAGTAATGAAAGCAAAGTAATATTTTTGGTATTATGTAGTGATTGTAACAATAGCAACGAGAAAGTAAATAAGCGTAAACCAGTATATGGAAAGCTCATAGGCATCGGATCAGTGATGGATAATTATGCCCGATGTGGTTCATCATGTAACAGTCATAACATAGGGTGACACAGAACTAGCTCCAATTCATCAATGTAATGTAGGCATGTATTCCGAATATAGTCATACGTGCTTATGGAAAAGAACTTGCATGACATCTTTTGTCCTACCCTCCCGTGGCAGCGGGGTCCTAATGGAAACTAAGGGATATTAAGGCCTCCTTTTAATAGAGAACCGGAACAAAGCATTAGCACATAACGAATACATGAACTCCTCAAACTACGGTCATCACCGGTAAGTATCCCGATTATTGTCACTTTGGGGTTAACGGATCATAACACATAATAGGTGACTATAAACTTGCAAGATAGGATCAAGAACTCTCATATATTGATGAAAACATAATAGGTTCAGATCTGAAATCGTGGCACTCTGGCCCTAGTGACAAGCATTAAGCATAGCAAAGTCATAGCAACATCAATCTCAGAACATAGTGGATACCAGTGATCAAACCCTAACAAAACTAACTCGATTACATGGTAAATCTCATCCAACCCATCACCGTCCAGCAAGCCTACGATGGAATTACTCACGCACGGCGGTGAGCATCATGAAATTGGTGATGGAGGATGGTTGATGATGACGACGACGATGAATCCCCCTCTCCGGAGCTCCGAACGGACTCCAGATCAGCCCTCCCGAGAGGTTTTAGGGCTTGGCGGCGGCTCCGTATCGTAAAACGGGATGAATTCTTCTCTCCTATTTTTTCCTCCCCGAAAACAGGTATATAGAGTTGGAGTTGGAGTCGGGAGGTCTCCAGGGGGCCCACGAGGTAGGGGGCGCGCCCTAGGGGGGCGCCCCCACCCTCGTGGACAGGGTGTGGGCCCCCTGGTCTTCATCTTTGGCGAGGATTTTCTATTATTTATTGTAAGATATTCCGTGGAGTTTCATTTCATTCCGAGAACTTTTGTTTTCTGCACATAAAACAACATCATGGCAATTCTACTGAAAACAACGTCAGTCCGGGTTAGTTCCATTCAAATCATACAAGTTAGAGTCCAAAACAAGGGCAAAAGTGTTTGGAAAAGTAGATACGATAGAGACGTATCACATGTCACCATGGGCTACCGTAACACAAATCAAGAGGTGTTCCCCCCAACCAAACCCCTCTCGAGTGGAGTCAAAGGCGTAGATCGCACGAACCCTACGGATCGGGTCATCTCCAAAAACCGTGTGAGGGAGTGTCAAAAGAGCACACCCACATGCATGCGGCCCAAATATATGTATGAAAGGGTGGTGTGATGTCTACATACCCAATACAACATACAACACTTTGATGCGACACTTGCCTCACAAACATGATAGTGCCGTAGAAAGGTTCTGCACCTGTAGTGCTATTGCCGCACTTAGCGCCACCGCGAGAGAATCTTGTGAAGTCATGTGCTCAAACTTGGTCTAGCATGTCACCATGGCCTACCGTAACACAAACCAAGAGGAGTTTAGCCTGATCAAAGCCCTCTCGAGTGGGGCCGAAGGTGTAGATTGCGCAAGCCCTACGGATCGGTTTATCTCCGAAAACCATGTGAGCAAGTGTCAAAAGAGCACACCCACATGCACGCGTCCCAAATATATGTATGAAAGGGTGGTGTGATGTCTACATACCCAATACAACACTTTGATGCGGCACTTGCCTCACAAAGATGACAATACTGCAAAAGGTTTTGCACCTACAGTGCTGGTGCTGCACTTAGGGCCGCCAGTGGGGAATCTTGAGAGGTATGTGCTCAAACTTGGTCTAGTATGTCACCATGGACTACCGTAACACAAACCAATAGGAGTTCACCCCGATCAAACCCCTCTCGAGCCGCAAGTAGTAGTAGCACACTACAATACTCTTCGGTTTACTATCACCTACTAGAACAATGCCCATGCATTGTAACGGGATATAAATATTCCAATACATTAGCTTGTGATTTACCTGCCCATATTAATGTGACTATGTAAATAAATGTTTATCGTATGTCCATGATTTACCTTATAATTTGATGAGAAAGTAATTAAGGTGAAATTGATTCAGAAGGTAAGTAAATTAAACTGATTGATTACCATATAGGCAAGGTTGGATGAATGGGTGATAGGAAGAAAAGTGAAACATGTAACCTTACATTCGTTTTAAGTAGTAGAAGTAGAGATTTATTTTTGATACCTATATATATATATTAAAATCAAAGAAATGCAAAAAGAAAAATCATAGAAATGCCTTTTGGACCCTGAGCTCTATGGAATCCAGATTTTTAAGGACTTCTTTGATTCCATATGATATGTAGAGGATTAGAATTTTTAGGATTTTTCCCCACAAAACAAAATAATTCTTAGGATTATTTTTCTAGATTGGTCATTTCGTAGGATTGGATCCTATAGAAAAAAATTTAATAAATCATTTGTACATTTTAGAGGAAATCTAGCATCTACTCTATTCTATATTTGTAATTCATTTATGTTTCCTATGCCATCAAACACACTATGTTAGTCCTATAGGATTTAAGTGGACATGCACCTTCAGTCCCATATTTTTCATATTCCAGCATTTTGAGAATCCTGCAAATCAAAGAGGCATTAAATAATTAGGAAATCATATTCTGAAGTTTCGAGAAAATCTGAAAAATATAAACCTACATGGGGATGTATACTAGATTTCTGTAAATTTTCATGATGAAACACATTTTGTGTGAGCTACATAAAAAAGAAGCAATCATCTGTTTCTAACACAATTTAGAAGAATGCAATATATATCACTAGCTATGTGTGCATTTATTTGCACAAATTGTAAAAATCAAAATGTCTCATTGTTTACATTTGCAAAAGTCAGGATACTTGGTGCCCGGGAGCAGGAAATCAGGACTCATAAAATCATCCATATATTTGTTCATTACTCTCCCTGTTCGGACCTAACAGCAAAGAACAAAAAAAATCTAGTACCAAATATGTAATTATCGGCGACACACACCTCATTTCGTTAGAAAATTACACATCGGCAAAACCAACCACTCACATGTCCATGTTTAAATCCACTGGAGGTTGGGGGGACACATGAGTAACTATTTACGAGGATCAAGGCAATAAGAGAGTGAAATGCATCAAACCACCACTATCACGTCCAAACTAGAAAAAGAAACACCACAATTCAAAACATGACAAAATACACTAAAGGCTCACGTTGACAGTGGCCAAAAACACTTACAAAAATTCTGAGCGAGTTTTGATGTGGCAAATTGTCCACATGGCCAGATGGGTGACATCGGCCATTAACGACTAGTGGTCCAAAGAGGGTGCACCAATGGAAACGTGCTCACTTGATCACTCTCTCACTCACTTGCTCTCTCACTCTCGCTCTCACTTGATGATGGCGTCGATGCCGCTCCTGCTCGCCGCCGCCACATGATGCCCTCATGGAAAGACGGTGAGGAGAGCAGTGATGACGACCTCAAGTACACCGGCATGACATGGATTCGCAGGCAAGTGTTCAGACGGGTTAGGGTTTGAATTTGGGGATTTTTGATTTGAGATCTCATTCGAGCCTCATTGGAGGGATTCGTTGGTCAATCTAGATCTTGTCAGTGTAGGAGAATGCTGAGACCGTTGTGGATGTTTCGTTTCATGGGATAGTGGTGGATGCATCCATCAACTGCAAGCTTCACCGGTCCGGCCCCAAGAAATGTGTGGCATTTGATAGCATACACACTGGAAGGAGGTTTTATGATTGTGTTGCATGGGTAAGCAGTGTTGGGCTTGTTGTTTTAGCTTAGCACTTTGCTTTCTAACATGAGCGTAGTGTGCATAGTTGGATTAAGTTGCACCCAATCCCATTGTTCATTGTATTGATGGTAGTTTCACTATGTAGTTGTTTGATTTAAGTGTGTGCTTATTTGTGTAGTAAGCTTGTTATAGAAACTTAAATGAATGTTGTTATTGAAGAAAAAATGGTAGTTTCATTGAATTTAACTGAATGTTGTTGTTGAAGAGAAAGACGGTAGTGTCAGTGAATTTAACTGAATCTTCTTGTTGAGAAGGATGGAAGTTTCACTGAATTTTACTGAATGTTGTTGTTGAAGATCTGGAGAGAAAGATGGTAGTTCATCTTGTAGCTGTAGTTTACCGTGTAGTGTGCAATTAACTAAATTTAATAGTTGTTGAAGTTGAAAAAGATTGTAGGTTCAATATGTGGTTGTTTGATTTCAGTGTCTAGTTATCTGCATTGTGGATGCTTGTTGGTTAAAGTTTAGTATGTAGCATTGCTAATATCTAGTATGTGGCTGGTTAACATGAATGAGTTTCAGTGAGCAGCGGGACAATCAACAACTATAGTGATAGTGTGTAGTTATCTGAACTTTGTTAGAGTGTAGTTGTTAACTTCCACTTTGTAGTTAAATCTTTATAGTTCACTATTTAGTTAAATGTGTCTGAATTTAATTGAATCTTGTTTGTCAAAGTTCAGTTAGGAGGTTAGCATTACTTATGTCTAGTGTGTGGTTAACTATTATTTGCATGGAGGTCTTGACCATGGAGTGGTTGAGTGGGTTGGTGAGCCTTAGTCTGCCATACTACATAGGTGTCTAACAAAGCTTTGGAAGATGTTTCATGAGCAAAAAAATGGGAGGGTGATTGGAAACAAGCTTATACGAGAGAGCTAGCCAAGCTTAAGAAGCATAATGAGTTCCTGTGCAATTAGTATAGTGAAATTGTTGCAGATGTGGGCAAGCTATGTGAATGGAAAGATGCAAAGGGGCAAGAGATGGATTATGAGAAGTCAACAAAGAATGTTGAAGCTGTGAAGAAAAGGATGGAAAAGCTAGAGGAGTAGTGCAAGATGGACGTGAAGATGGAGAAGCTGAAGCTGGTAAAGGAGCTAAAGGTGCATCCTTTCTTCTCAGGAAGATATCACCAAGAACACCAGGAAGGTCATGAAGTAGATTAAGGAGTATAGGGTTTTTCTTCAATAAGAGAAGAATAATTTGGAGTTCTTGATTGGTGACCTACAGAAAGTTGGGCTTGGTAGCAATGAGAAGCTGGAGAAGATCAAGTCCATCATAGAGGAATGAAGTGAAAACTTTTGAAGTTAAGTATATATTAGGCACACACACACATATGGAAGATGATGTTGTTAGTGGTATATTTTGTATATCTACTGATCTTAGTTCTAATACCTAATGCAAACACGATGGTTAGGTGTTAGACTACTGTCATATGGGGTATGAACCTGGTTCACACTAGATATGTGTGAGACATGTCATGGTCTTCGTTTCTCATGTCCTCGCCATGGAGCTCGTCAAGAGGGGTAAATAAATGATTGTCCAAATCATGTGTATCTCTGGAGGAGAGGTACACCCGGTCACAGTCATCGTTCCGGGATCAACATGTCAGTGTCCGGTAGTTGGTGGAGACTACAACGCCGTCACAACCTTAGTCAAGTACACATGTTTGGTCTTGTGAATCTGATATGTTGCCCCCTTATCACGTCGAGGACTGTGATATCACCCTGCAAAAACGCCATCACGCCCCTAAAATACATAGCCTACTCAACATTTAATGCCTTGTCAGCCACACCCTAGCCCTGCAAGAAATGTGTCATTAGAAGAATTACTTTTCCTAGCTCAGAAACTTTAGCCCGGATGCTTTGGCTGTAACACCATCATTCCACAAAAGATTCTTTTGCTACACTCGGGAATTCTATTGGTGCTCAGGAATGCATTGACATGCTCTTACGTCTCCAACGTATCTATAATTTTTGATTGTTCCATTCTATTATATTATTTGTTTTGGATGTTTTATATGCATTAAGATGCTATTTTATATTATTTTTGGGACTAGCCTATTGACCTAGAGCCCAGTGCCAGTTCCTGTTTTTCCCTATTATTGAGTTTCGCAGAAAAGGAATACCAAACGGAGTCCAAACGGAATAAAACCTTCGCGACATTTTTTCTTGGACCAGAAGACAACCAGGAGACTTGAAGATGAAGTCGGAGGAGCCACGAGGCGGCCACAAGGATGGAGGGCGCACCCCCACCCTTGTGGGCCCCTCGTGCACCTCCTGACCTAATTCTTTTGCCTATATATTCCCATATATCCCCAAACCACCAGAGGCATCCACGAAAACACTTTTCCACCGCCGCAACCTTTTCTACCAGTAAGATCTCATCTAGGGACCTTTTTCGGCACCCTGCCGGAGGGGGATTCGATCATGGAGGGATTTTACATCAACTCTATTTCTCTTCCGATGAATCGTGAGTAGTTTACCACAGACCTACGGGTCTATAGCTAGTAGCTAGATGGATTCTTCTCTCTCTCTTTGATTCTCAATACCATGTTCTCCTCGATGTTCTTGGAGATCTATTCAGTGTAATGCTTTTTTGCGGTGTCTTTGCCGAGATCCGATGAATTTTGGATTTATGATCAACTTATCTATGAATATTATTTGAATCTTCTCTCAATTCTTTTATGCATGATTTGATATTTTTGTATTTCTCTTTGAACTATTAGTTTGGTTTGGCCAACTAGATTGGTTTTTCTTGCAATGGGATAAGTGCTTAGCTTTGGGTTCAATCTTGCGGTGTCCTTTCCCAGTGACAGCAGGGGCAGCAAGGCACGTATTGTATTGTTGCCATCGAGGATAAAAAAGATGGGGTTTTCATCATATTGCTTGAGTTAATTCCTCTACATCATGTCATTTTACTTAATGTGTTACTCCGTTGTTTATGAACTTAATACTCTAGATGCATGATGGATAGCGGTCGATGTGTGGAGTAATAGTAGTAGCTGTAGAATCATTTCGGTGTACTTGACATGGACGTGAGGCCTATATTCATGATCATTGCCTTAGATATCGTCATAACTTTGCGCTTTTCTATCAATTGCTTGGCAGTAATTTGTTCACCCACCGAATTATTTTCTATCTTGAGAGAAGCCTCTAGTGAAAACTATAGCCCCCGGGTCTATTTTCCATCATATAAGTTTCCATTTTCCATTATATAAGTTTCCGATCTACTATTTTGCAATCTTTTACTTTCTGATCTATAAACCAAAAATACAAAAAATATTTAATTTACCGTTTATCTATCTCTACCAGTTCTCACTTTTGCAAGTAACCTTGAAGGGATTGACAACCTCTTTATCGCGTTGGGTGCAAGTTGTTTGATTGCTTTTGTAGGTATTCGGTGATTTGTGCGTTGTCTCCTACTGGATTGATACCTTGGTTCTCAAACTGAGGGAAATACTTATCTCTACTTTGCTGCATCACCTTGTCCTCCTCAAGGAAAAAAACAACGCAAGCTCAAGAAGTAGCAGGAGGAATTTCTGGCGCGGTTGCCAGGGAGATCTACGCCAAGTCAAGACATACCAAGTACCCATCATAAACTCTCATCTCTTTCATTACATTATTTACCATTCTCCTCTCGTTTTCCTCTCCCCCACTTCTAAAATGATTTTTGAAAAGATTTGCCTTTCCCCTTGGTGTTCTCGTGTTTGCTTAAATTTGCCTTTCCATCGCTATGGCCGACTCTAAAAGGGCTAAGGGTTTTCTCCCGAGTTTTAATGCTTTGGATAGCCTTTCTATCCTTTCTAAGCTCATAAATAATGATGCTACGGAAAGACTTACCGGGATTGTTAAGGAAATTTTTTAACAATTTTGATGAAGATGATCCTGAAATTTTTTGTTATTTGCTTGATGAATCTTTGAAAGATGCTTGGGATAGGATATTGAGGATTCGAGCTAGCTATGTGCCCCAATACAAGATAGAGATATACTTGAAAAGCTTTTATGTTGGTTTACCTCCTTCTTTTAAGCAAGTTTTGGATTCTATATTTGAAAATGGTTTTCTTGGAGGGGATGCCTGTGATGCCCCCGATTTAATCGTACACTAATCATACACGCAAACGTGTACGATCAAGATCAGGGACTCACAGGAAGATATCACAACACAACTCTACAAATAAAATAAGTCATACAAGCATCATATTACAAGCCAGGGGCCTCGAGGGCTCGAATACAAGAGCTCGATCATAGACGAGTCAGCGGAAGCAACAATATCTGAGTATAGACATAAGTTAAACAAGTTTGCCTTAAGAAGGCTAGAACAAACTGGGATACAGATCGAAAGAGGCGCAGGCCTCTTGCCTGGGATCCTCCTAAACTACTCCTGGTCGCCGTCAGCGGGCTGCACGTAGTAGTAGGCACCTCCCGAGTAGTAGTAGTCGTCATCGACGGTGGCGTCTGGCACCTGGGCTCCAACATCTGATTGCGACAACCAGGTAGAAGGGGTAGGGGGAAAAGAAGGAGAAAGCAACCGTGAGTACTCATCCAAAGTACTCGCAAGCAAGGAGCTATACTACATATGTATGCATTGGTATCAACTGGAATAAGGCTATTATATGTGGATTGAACTGCAGAAAGCCGGGATAAGGGGGGATAGCTAGCCCTTTCGAAGACTACGCTTCTGGCAGCCTCCGTCTTGTAGCATGTAGAAGAGAGTAGACTGAAGTCCTCCAAGTATCATCACATAGCATAATCCTAACCGATGATCCTCCCCTCGTCGCCCTGTGAGAGAGCGATCACCGGTTGTATCTGGCACTTGGAAGGGTGTGTTTTATTAAGTATCCGGTTCTAGTTGTCATAAGGTCAAGGTACAACTCCAAGTCATCCTGTTACCGAAGATCACGGCTATTCGAATAGATTAACTTCCCTGCAGGGGTGCACCACATATCCCAACACGCTCGATCCCATTTGGCCGGACACACTTTCCTGGGTCATGCCCGGCCTCGGAAGATCAACATGTCGCAGCCCTACCTAGGCACAACAGAGAGGTCAGCACGCCGGTCTAAATCCTATGGCGCAGGGGTCTGGGCCCATCGCCCATTGCACACCTGCATGTTGCGTACGCGGCCGGAAGCAGAACTAGCCCCCTTAATACAAGAGCAGGCTTACGGTCCGGCGCGCGCCACTCAGTCGCTGACGTCACGAAGGCTTCAGCTGATACCACGACGTCGAGTGCCCATAACTGTCCCCGCGTAGATGGTTAGTGCATATAGGCCAGTAGCCAGACTCAGATCAAATACCAAGATCTCGTTAAACGTGTTAAGTATCCGCGAACACCGACCAGGGCCAGGCCCACCTCTCTCCTAGGTGGTCTCAACCTGCCCTGTCGCTCCGCCACAAAGTAACAGTTGGGGGCCGTCGGGAATCCAGGCCCACCTCTACCGGGATGGAGCCACCTGCCCCTTTAGCCCCCAACTCCGAATAGTACCACAGGTAATGTAACTGTGTAAAGTATATAGTATATGCCCGTGATCACCTCCTGAAGTGATCACGGCCCAGTAGTATAGCATGGCAGACGGACAAGAGTGTAGGGCCATTGATGGAACACTAGCATCCTATACTAAGCAGTAGGATAGCAGGTAATGGTAACAACAGTAGTAGCAAGGACAGGCTATGCATCAGGATAGGAATAACGGAAAGCAGTAACATGCTACACTACTCGAATGCAAGCAGTATAGAGAAGAGTAGACGATATCTGGTGATCAAAGGGGGGGCTTGCCTGGTTGCTCAGACAAGAAGGAGGGGTCGTCGATGTAGTCGATCACAGGGGTACCGGCATCGGTCTCAGGGACTACTGGAAACAAGTAATGGAGGGGGAACACAATAAATAACATAGCAATCAAATGTAACAAAAAGCAAGAAGCGGCAATACGTTGTGCTAGAGGTGACCTAACGTAGGGATAGGTGATACCGGCGAAGGGGGGAAACACCCGGCAAAGTATTCCCGGTGTTTTGCGTTTTCGGACAGATTAACCGGAGGGGAAAGTTGCGTGTTTGCTATGCTAGGGATGTGTGGTGGACGAACAGGCTGCGAATCCGGATTCGTCTCGTCGTTCTGAGCAACTTTCATGTACAAAGTATTTTCATCCGAGTTACGGATTATTTTATATTAATTTTCAAAGTTTTAAATGATTTTCTAATTTCTGGGTTTAATTTAATTCGAAACTAAATTAGTATTTAAATGCTATGGGTACACAGAAAGTGTACCCAGAAGTGTGCACCTAAGGCTGACAGGTGGGGACAGTTGACTAAGTCAACTACCCAGTCACTAGGTCCAGTCAGCAGTTGATTGGTCAGCTTGACTAGTCAAAGGGGTCTAGTGGGACCCCCTGTCAATGACTAGGCTAGTCCAGTCAGCAGTTTGACTTGGTCAATCTAGACAAGGGGTCCACCTGTCATTGGCTGATATCTTAATAGATCGTTTTTAATGGGATAATTATTTGACGGGGCCCCTGTCAGTGAGTCACCATTTTTTTACAGATTTTATTTATCCAAAAAAACATTAATTAGCGAGGTGGGGGCCGGTGTCAGGGAGTCAGGAGGTGGTTAGCTCATCGCTAATGAGGCCACGTAAGTAGCTAACGGCGGTGATGGCAGAATGTGCCGGCGGCGGCCATTCAGAGGACTCCGGCCACTATTTGGCCCGGGGACGGTTCCCACGGCACGTGCTCGACGTCGCGCGTCGATTGTTAACCGCGGCTCGTGCGGGGGCTACCGGAATCGACGGGGGCGACGGCGTGCAGTGGCGGTGACGTTGGAGAGCGCGGAGGGAGGCGGTTGCAGGGGCAGCCCGAGCGGCAGAGCTCCGGCGGGCGCGCGGTCACGGGACAGAGGCTGGGCACGGCGCAGTGAGGGCGCCGTGGCGGTGCAGCAGTAGCAGCCGTGGCTACGTGGCGCGCACGGGCGCGCGGGGGGGGGAGGCGAGCGTGCCACACGGCAGCGCGGGCGACAGCAGGGGAGCACGACATGAGCTAGCGGGTGCAGGTCACAGGCGGGGCACGGTGAGCAAGGGGACCGGAGGAGAGGAATCTCATGAGGGGATGTAGGGTCCGGGCAGTGGGGGTCGAGGAAGAAGACGGGGACGACGCAGTCTGGCGGGGAGGCGACGCCGGCGAGGTAGCGGGCGATCCGGTGGTGGCGGCGTCGAGCGGCGACGGGGTGGGGGCCCCGAGCATTGGGCACCAGTCAGGAGGAGGTGAGGACGGGGCAGCGACCGGGCCGCCGGCGACGAGGGCGGCAAGGGGATGAGCGGCGACAACGGGGAAGCACCGAGCGGCGTCGGGGTCGAGCCCTCGATCTCGATCCAGATCGAGGGGGGAGTGGGCGATGTGGGGGAGGAGTGGGGTAGTGCGGTCGGGTTAGGGTTTCGGTCGGGTTGGGGGGTTAAGTGGTGCTGGTGCCGGTTGGGCCAGTGAGCTGGCCGGCTGGGCCGTTGGCCCAGTTGGCCAGGGGGCCTTTTTTTGTATTTTAGTTTTCTATCCTTTTATGTATTTTATTTCTTTTTTTGTTTTATTTTGTTCCTCATTGTATTTTAGTTTTGTAAAGTACAAAAATAATCCCTAAATTGGTAATAGAAATTATACCACTACCACAATTAATTTGGCACCTAAATATATTAGTTTGTAATTGTTTATCATTTTAAAAGCATTTAAATAATTGTGTTTGCTACTGTTTTAGTTTATTTAGTGCATTTAAATATTTTATTAAATGATGATTTCTTCACCAACATTTATTATGGATTATTTGACACATTAGGAACAATTTAGTTTTGACTTTTGAAAACTTTAATTGTTTTGACTTTAATTCAAATTTGAATTTGGTTTAGTTCCGAGCTAACTCGAGATTATCAACAATAATCGAGGTGACGTGGCACCATTTCCAGAGGGTTACTGTAGCTTGATTACCCGGGCGTCACAATTCTCCTCCACTACAAGAAATCTCGTCCCGAGATTTAGGAGGGAGTAAGGGGGAGGATTGGGTTACGAAAAATCTAACGGATCTTCTCGGTCTTGGTTGCTCTTCTCGAACAGGTCGATCCATAGCATCGATGTCTTCATTCCTATGCATCAATGCATCATGATGAAGTTGTCGTCCTTTCTTCGGGAACTCCATCGTACTTACAAAAGGGTAAGAAGGGAAAACTCTATATGGATGGATTCTAACAAGATCGAGCATCAGACGGTTAACTCAGGGAATAAGCATAAGTATCTCTCGAATTGAAACTTAAGAAGATATCGAGAGCAAAGTAAGAAGGTACCATGAGAAGTTTCAAACGGATAGGCAATCGTTCGATGCCTAATCAGAAGGTGAAAGGGTTTCAGGGCAACGAGAATAGGTATTGTGCCACATACCAGAATAGATCACTAGACAGGTGGTCCGTGAATTACATACGAAGTCAAGTGCGAGGAACAACCTTGGGAACAGGTGGTGTACAGGAGTGTCAAGTTTCGATCCTGTGAAACTGTGGGTTATGGGCCCACCATGTGGTTCTTTTTTTTAATAGGAGCAGTGACATCTTGCACGGTCATGATAGCAAGGCATGTCAGGGAGTACCATGTCAGCTATGTCGGCAACAACGTTGGTACCAAGGGCGAGGGACGAAGAGAACCATTTTCCTGCTCGTTGAACGAGGCGGGCCAATAGGCAAGGTTCCCGTCCATCGGTGGCTACCGAAATGTCATCAACAACAGTAACAGGGTCTTGCTGATAGAATTGTACACCGAGGTATATACATAAGCAGGAGAATATTACTGCTTAGATCATATAGATCACAAGAAAGGTTAAACCAAATAATGGAAAGGAAAATGTGTTTAAACACATATATCAGGGGTATATCCTTCCCAAGGACAAGCAGAGCATGATATCCTTGGCAGGATATAATAAAAACTCTTTAGGAAAGGGGAAAGAAATTTCATGACATTACCCATGGAACGATGTTTGGATAATTGAGCAGGTAACATTTAACATTATGCTTCAAATGTTTTTATTGAAAATCGAAGTACCACAGACATGCTTCGAGATAGCATCGACATGGTCTTCAAGCAAAGATCGGACTTTGGATATGCAAAGGATCCATCAGGAACAACTTATAGAATAAGTCTTACAATTTCCTCGTGGAAGAATGGCTAACCTTGCTGAAAAGGAATCTATAACAATAGGGCCTCCAGCCAGGTGTGCTAGGCACGACCTCACCTTACCGGGTCACATAAAGACCAATGTTATAACTCTTGGAAATATGTTCCAACCATCATATCTGACTGAGATTCAGATCTGAATGGTGTTAGGATAACTCAGATTTCAGGATACCTGAGAAGAAAGTGCAACACAAATTGTCAAGATGACATTTTAAGATTCTCGGGAATTGAACTATGGAAGCGAGTTCCGCAACAAGAGTTCATCATTAAACCAAGGAGAGGATGAGGTGGCTGATAGGCTCAGCAACAAATCATCGAGATTTCCAAAGGATTGATTCCCACAATTATGTGAACAAGGAAATATCATTTGTCGGATCAAATGATATAATGATGTATGCTCGAGGGAAACATACACAACTGAACAATGATAGAAGGGTGCACCCAGGAATCTGGACTAGGTAGCACGATCAATGTCCGAATGATGATTCAATAAGCAATAGACTTAGAATGGATCTGTAGACCAATAACTTCAAAGCAATAGGGTTGCTAGAAGTTTAGAATTTACACATCACAGACCATTTGTCGGTATTCCGGTTAGAATTAACACGGAGACCAAGAAATGAACGCAAAAGGTGAGAGATACTACTATGTCAAGAATTATCAAGAGGTGGTAAAATTACCACGACATTCTTGACATAAAATGTGGTAATATTCCAAGGTAAAGAAGAACAAATGCTGGATAGCAAGGATCTCAAGGTATAACACAAAACGCGAATAAGTTTGTGTTGAACGGAAGGCAATAAAGTGGTCGGTGATAACACAAACCATTGAGGGGCAAGGATGGTATTTCTCATCAAGAATTCGATATATATCTTGGAAGAGCTCAGGATGTTGATGATGACCACGACACATTTGTCGAGAGATTTCATGAAGATGTAGTCGGTTGGCGATGACATCAAGTCAAATGATGATGCAGCGGAAGTCAAATAATACTTGAAGAAGAACTCATAAGAAGTTATGCAGTTCCGTGATAATCTCGAGATACCAGAGGGGGTAATACTTGATGACAGATCAAAGTAGAGGTTGGACTGGGGTATTGCTCTAAAGAAGACAAGCGCTTAAACTTGCACGCGAAACGGTATTTAAAGGAGAACATGGTCGGAACCACGATTGAAAAAGGTCAGATCCCAGATATAAGATGAACTTATACCAAAGGAATAATTTAATCTAAGAGAAGCTTTAACGATAAGATCTACATCGTGTCCATGGGCATGAACACAAAGTTCAAGGTCGACTCCCACTTCTCCAATGCATAACCTTTCATTCACTTCTCACTTTCGAAGAAGTTGTAGTGTTGAAATTTCATTTGGCAAAATACCAGAAGTGTATGACTCGTGAAAACTTTCGAGTTCACACGGTTTTAGAGAAGGTTGTATAGGTTCAACCCATCGGGGTTTCTTAGAAACATATACCACAAGTTTCAAGAGTAAATATCACAAGCTCGAAAGTAGAGCATGGTTAGCAAAACAGAGGATACAATTTACCAAAGGTATCACATACCCATGGAGAGGCTCACAAGGTTATTGAATAGGAAGGACACTGCCGGATAATAATCCAACAAGGGGTCCTATGGTCTACAAAGGAGCTGATGCGAGTATCGGTACTCCATCTGAGGAAGATGGAATGAAAGGGCATCAGATTAGCATTTCCAAATCAAGGGATCAAAAGCCAACGCTCTCATTAAGAATGGATCAGTCGAATAGACTTAGGGGTACAATCGACGACAATTTGATTGGTCGATAACCAGCTCATGTTTAAAATGACGTGTGAGCCGGAAGGATGAATCATTGGATCTGATTGAGGATGGCGAGCATTCACAACATTTTGAATCAACAAACTCAAAATGATAATGACAAGGGATGCCAATAAAATTATAGACTTATGGGATTAACCATAATGCAAGCAAGTAAGAACTTCAAGAGTAATAGGCTACTCAGGATTTTCGGAAGTTCAAATAGTATTTTGAAGACTTTTGTGAAATACATGAACCAACTGGGGATGAGAAAATATCCGGTGAGTGCTAGAAATTACCCATAGTGGTATTCATGTGGCAAAGAAATGCAAGGCAGTAGGCACAAAGTATTCTCAAAACAATAGAGAGAATTTTGGGGCATCTTGTAATAACAAGATCAATGAGGAATGATTATATGAATGGCACGTGTACGTGGTTATCCATAGAGGTTTATCGATAGAAGGGAATTGCAAAAGCAACACGCACAAGGTCTCGACAGAATACCGGAGAGTATCTTCGAAATCTTCTAGTGCAACCGGCGATCATCTGGACTGAAGGGGCTCTCCGGGAGAAAGTATTTTCGAGAACCTAAGTTAGATTTTTAGTAAATTCATTAAACCCGAATAGGAGAGAGTTCAGAGTCCCAGAGTAAGGATCGAGGAGTAAAAGAGCCTAATACCACCCAGATGGCGATGTGGGCCCGTAAGGCACACAGCCATGTTAGTAAAAGTTTTTGTAATGTCTAGACTCAACTTCGGCCAAGGAGTGTGGAAGGGGGATTCCTACAGGCAGTCGGCTCTGATACCAACTTGTGACGCCCCCGATTTAATCGTACACTAATCATACACGCAAACATGTACGATCAAGATCAGGGACTCACGGGAAGATATCACAACACAACTCTACAAATAAAATAAGTCATACAAGCATCATATTACAAGCCAGGGGCCTCGAGGGCTCGAATACAAGAGCTCGATCATAGACGAGTCAGCGGAAGCAACAATATCTGAGTATAGACATAAGTTAAACAAGTTTGCCTTAAGAAGGCTAGAACAAACTGGGATACAGATCGAAAGAGGCGCAGGCCTCCTGCCTGGGATCCTCCTAAACTACTCCTGGTCGCCGTCAGCGGGCTGCACGTAGTAGTAGGCACCTCCCGAGTAGTAGTAGTCGTCGTCGACGGTGGCGTCTGGCTCCTAGGCTCCAACATCTGATTGCGACAACCAGGTAGAAGGGGTAGGGGGAAAAGAAGGAGAAAGCAACCGTGAGTACTCATCCAAAGTACTCGCAAGCAAGGAGCTATATTACATATGTATGCATTGGTATCAACTGGAATAAGGCTATTATATGTGGACTGAACTGCAGAAAGCCAGGATAAGGGGGGGTAGCTAGTCCTTTCGAAGACTACGCTTCTGGCAGCCCCCGTCTTGCAGCATGTAGAAGAGAGTAGACTGAAGTCCTCCAAGTATCATCACATAGCATAATCCTAACCGATGATCCTCCCCTCATCGCCCTGTGAGAGAGCGATCACCGGTTGTATCTGGCACTTGGAAGGGTGTGTTTTATTAAGTATCTAGTTCTAGTTGTCATAAGGTCAAGGTACAACTCCAAGTCGTCCTGTTACCGAAGATCACGGCTATTCGAATAGATTAACTTCCCTGCAGGGGTGCACCACATATCCCAACACGCTCGATCCCATTTGGCCGGACACACTTTCCTGGGTCATGCCCGGCCTCGGAAGATCAACACGTCGCAGCCCTACCTAGGTACAACAGAGAGGTCAGCACGCCGGTCTAAATCCTATGGCACAGGGGTCTGGGCCCATCGCCCATTGCACACCTGCATGTTGCGTACGCGGCCGGAAGCAGAACTAGCCCCCTTAATACAAGAGCAAGCTTACGGTCCAATCCGGCGCGCGCCACTCAGTCGCTGACGTCACGAAGGCTTCGGCTGATACCACGACGTCGAGTGCCCATAACTGTCCCCGCGTAGATGGTTAGTGCGTATAGGCCAGTAGCCAGACTCAGATCAAATACCAAGATCTCGTTAAACGTGTTAAGTATCCGCGAACACCGACCAGGGCCAGGCCCACCTCTCTCCTATGTGGTCTCAACCTGCCCTGTCGCTCCGCCACAAAGTAACAGTCGGGGGCCGCCGGGAACCCAGCCCCACCTCTACCGGGATGAAGCCACCTGCCCCTTTAGCCCCCAACTCCGAATAGTACCACAGGTAATGTAACTATGTAAAGTATATAGTATAGGCCCGTGACCACCTCCCGAAGTGATCACGGCCCAGTAGTATAGCATGGCAGACGGACAAGAGTGTAGGGCCACTGATGGAACACTAGCATCCTATACTAAGCAGTAGGATAGCAGGTAATGGTAACAACAGTAGTAGCAAGGACAGGCTATGCATCAGGATAGGAATAACGGAAAGCAGTAACATGCTACACTACTCGAATGCAAGCAATATAGAGAAGAGTAGACGATATCTGGTGATCAAAGGGGGGCTTGCCTGGTTGCTCAGACAAGAAGGAGGGGTCGTTGATGTAGTCGATCACAGGGGTACCGGCATCGGTCTCAGGGACTACCGGAAACAAGTAACGGAGGGGGAACACAATAAATAACAGAGCAATCAAATGTAACAAAAAGCAAGAAGCGGCAATACGTTGTGCTAGAGGTGACCTAACATAGGGATAGGTGATACCGGCGAAGGGGGGAAACACCCGGGAAAGTATTCCTGGTGTTTTGCGTTTTCGGACAGATTAACCGGAGGGGAAAGTTGCGTGTTTGCTATGCTAGGGATGTGTGGTGGACGAACGGGCTGCGTATCCGGATTCGTCTCGTCGTTCTGAGCAACTTTCATGTACAAAGTATTTTCATCCGAGTTACGGATTATTTTATATTAATTTTCAAAGTTTTAAATGATTTTCTAATTTCTGGGTTTAATTTAATTCGAAACTAAATTAGTATTTAAATGCTATGGGTACACAGAAAGTGTACCCAGAAGTGTGCACCTGAGGCTGACAGGTGGGGACAATTGACTAAGTCAACTACCCACTCACTAGGTCCAGTCAGCAGTTGATTGGTCAGCTTGACTAGTCAAAGGGGTCTAGTGGGACCCCCCTGTCAATGACTAGGCTAGTCCAGTCAGCACTTTGACTTGGTCAATCTGGACAAGGGGTCCACCTGTCATTGGCTGATATTTTAACAGATCGTTTTTAATGGGATAATTATTTGACGGGGCCCCTGTCAGTGAGTCACCATTTTTTACAGATTTTATTTATCCAAAAAAACATTAATTAGCAAGGTGGGGGCCGGTGTCAGGGAGTCAGGAGGTGGTTAGCTCATCGCTAATGAGGCCACGTAAGTGGCTAACGGCGGTGATGGCAGAATGCGCCGGCGGCGGCCATTCAGAGGACTCCGGCCACTATTTGGCCCGGGGACGGTTCCCACGGCAAGTGCTCGACATCGCGCGTCGATTGTTAACCGCGGCTCGTGCGGGGGCTACCGGAATCGACGGGGGCGACGGCGTGCAGTGGCGGTGACGCTGGAGAGCGCGGAGGGAGGCGGTTGCAGGGGCGGCCCGAGTGGCAGAGCTCCGGCGGGCGCGCGGTCACGGGACAGAGGCTGGGCATGGCGCAGTGAGGGCGCCGTGGCGGTGCGGCAGTAGCAGCTGTGGCTACGTGGCGCGCACGGGCGCGCGGGGGGGGGGGGGGAGGCGAGCGGGCCACACGGCAGCGCGGGCGACAGCAGGGGAGCACGGCGGGAGCTAGCGGGTGCAGGCCACACGCGGGGCACGGCGAGCAAGGGGACCGGAGGAGAGGAATCTCACGAGGGGATGTAGGGTCCGGGCAGTGGGGGTCGAGGAAGAAGACGGGGACGACGCAGTCTGGCGGGGAGGCGACGCCGGCCAGGTAGCGGGCGATCCGGTGGTGGCGGCGTCGAGCGGTGATGGGGTGGGGGCCCCGAGCACTGGGCACCAGTCAGGAGGAGGTGAGGACGGGGCAGCGACCGGGCCGTTGGCGACGAGGGCGGCAAGGGGATGAGCGGCGATGGCGGGGAAGCACCGAGCGGCGTCGGGGTCGAGCCCTCGATCTCGATCCAGATCGAGGGGGGAGTGGGCGATGTGGGGGGGAGGAGTGGGGTAGTGCGGTCGGGTTAGGGTTTCAGTCGGGTTGGGGGGGTTAAGTGGTGCTGGGGCCGGTTGGGCCAGTGAGCTGGCCGGCTGGGCCGTTGGCCCAGTTGGCCAGGGGGCCTTTTTTGTATTTTAGTTTTCTATCCTTTTATGTATTTTATTTCTTTTTTTGTTTTATTTTGTTCCTCATTGTATTTTAGTTTTGTAAAGTACAAAAATAATCCCTAAATTGGTAATAGAAATTATACCACTGCCACAATTAATTTGGCACCTAAATATATTACTTTGTAATCATTTATCATTTTAAAAGCATTTAAATAATTGTGTTTGCTACTATTTTAGTTTATTTAGTGCATTTAAATATTTTATTAAATGATGATTTCTTCACCAACATTTATTATGGATTATTTGACACAATAGGAACAATTTAGTTTTGACTTTTGAAAACTTTAATTGTTTTGACTTTAATTCAAATTTGAATTTGGTTTGGTTCCGGGCTAACACGAGATTATCAACAATAATCGAGGTGACGTGGCACCATTACCAGAGGGTTACTGTAGCTTGATTACCCGGGCGTCACAATGCCATTGATACTTATGAGAAGATTAAAACCATATTTGGGCACCCCAAAGGAGAAAATGTTGAATCAACTGCTCTTATGTGTTTTTTTTATAAAAAATGAAATAATCAAAGAGATGAAGGCTAGTTTAGATGCAATTTTTTGTAACGTGCTTAATATTTCTTCTACTATTAATGGCCATGTGCTTTCACAAAATAGAAAGATAAATGCCATGGATAAGAAATTCTCTCTTTGCTTCCAAAAGGGGGAAGATGACAATACCTAGATCTCTTCGTATTTTATGCCTAGCTAAGGGCGTTAAACAATAGCGCTTGTTGGGAGGCAACCCAATTTTATTTTTGTTTTTATTTTTTAGGTTCTGTTTTGCAATAAATAATTCATCTAGCCTCTGGTTAGGTGTGGTTTTATGTTTTAATTAGTGTTTGTGCCAAGTAAGACCTTTGGGATAGCTTACGTGGATAGTTGATTTGATCTTGCTGAAAAATACAAACTTTTGCACTCAGTCCCAGAATTTTTAAAAATCACAGAAGCATGATAAAATTCTGAAGTTTTGACACAAGATAGATATACAAATTTTCTCCCTGTTTGCCTAATTTTTCAGAATTTTTGGATTTACAGAAGTATTTGAACTAGCCAGATTACTACAGACTGTTGTGTTTTTCACAGATTCTGTTTTCGCGTGTTGTTTGCTTATTTTGACCAATCTATGGCTAGTATGGGGGGTATGAACCATGGAAAAGTTAGAATACAGTAGATATTACACCAATATAAATAAATAATGATTTCACAACAATACCAAAAGTGGTGATTCATTTTCTTATACTAACGGAGCTTATGAGATTTTCTGTTGAGTCTTGTGTTGTGAAGTTTTCAAGTTTTGGGTAAGGATTTGATGGAATATGGAATAAGGAGTGGAAAAAGCCTAAGCTTGGGGATGCCCAAGGCACCCCAAGGTAATATTCAAGGACAACCAAGAGCCTAAGCTTGGGGATGCCCCGAAAGGCATCCCCTCTTTCGTCTTCGTCTATCGGTAACTTTACTTGAGGCTATATTTTTATTCACCACCATGATATGTGTTTTGCTTGGAGTGTCTTGTATGATTTGAGTCTTTGCTTTTTAGTTTTCCACAATCATCCATGATGTACACACCTTTTGAGAGGGACGCACATGAATCATGATTTATTAGAATACTCTATGTGCTTCACTTATATCTTTTGAGCTAGGCAATTTTGCTCTAGTGCTTCACTTATATCTTTTTAGAGCACGGTGGTGGTTTTATTTTATAGAAATTGTTGAACTATAATGTTTTACTTATATTATTTTGAGAGTCTTTAAACAGCATGGTAATTTTCTTTGTTTATAAATTTAGTCCTAATATGATAGGCATCCAAGAGGGATATAATAAAAACTTTCATATAAAGTGCATTGAGTACTATGAGAAGTTTGATTCCTTATGATTGTTTTGAGATATAGAGATGGTGATATTAGAGTCATGCTAGTGAGTAGTTGTGAATTTGAGAAATACTCATGTTAAAGTTTGTGATTCCCGTAGCATGCACGTATGATGAACCGTTATGTGATGAAGTCGAAACATGATTTATTTATTGATTGTCTTCCATATGAGTGGCAATCGAGGACAAGCGATGGTCTTTTCCTACCAATCTATCCCCCTAGGAGCATGTGCATAGTACTTTGTTTTGATCACTAATAGATTTTGCAATAAGTATGTGAGTTCTTTATGACTAATGTTGAGTCCATGGTTTATACACACTCTCACCCTTCCACCATTGCTAGCCTCTCTAGTGCGGCGCAACTTCCGCCGGTACCATAAACCCACCATATACCTTCCTTAAAACATCCACCATACCTACCTATTATGGCATTTCCATAGCCATTCCGAGATATATTGCCATGCAACTTTCCACCATTCCATTTATTATGACACGCTTCATCATTGTCATATTGCTTTGCATGATCATGTAGTTCACATCGTATTTGTGGCAAAGCCACCATTCATAATTCTTTCATACGTGTCACTCTTGATCCATTGCACATCCTGGTACACCTCCAGAGGCATTCATATAGAGTCATTTTTGTTCCAAGTATCGAGTTGTAATTCTTGAGTTGTAAGTAAATAAAAGTGTGATGATCATCATTATTAGAGCATTGTCCCATGTGAGGAAAGGATGATGGAAGCTATGATTCCCTCACAAGTTGGGATGAGACTCCGGACTTCAAAAATAAAAAGAGGCCAAAGAACCCAAACAAAAAAAATGAAAAAATGGGAAAATAATAAAATGAGAGAAAACGAGAGAAGGGACAATGCTACTATCCTTTTCCACACTTGTGCTTCAAAGTTGCACCATGTTCTTCATGATAGAGAGTCTCCTATTTTGTCACTTTCATATACTAGTGGGATTTTTTCATTATAGAACTTGGCTTGTATATTCCAATGACGGGCTTCCTCAAATTGCCCTAGGTCTTCATGAGCAAGCAAGTTGGATGCACACCCACTTAGTTTTCTTTTGAGCTTTCATACACGTATAGCTCTAGTGCAACCGTTGCATGGCAATCCCTACCCACTCACATTTATATCTATTGATGGGCATCTCCATAGCCCATTAATATTCCTAGTTGATGTGAGACTAGCTCATGCCCCTCCGCCACCATGGAGACCATGAAACAGAGGGGGACTCTCCTCCCATTTAGGGGAGGTGTAGGATCGAGAAGAGGTGTCTAGAGGTGGGTGATTAGACCCTCAACAAAGAAAAGTAGTAGTTTTTAATTTCTTCAAGTTAAGGTGGAGTTTTAGCACAAGTTTAAACATTCACAATACATTTCAAGCAAGCATGGCAAGAGTATATGAGCGGCAGAAAGTAAAGCATGCAAGTTGCAAGAATGTGAAGGGATGGGATTGGAGTATGCAAACGCAATTGGAGACACGGATATTTTTGGCGTGGTTCCAATAGGTGGTGCTATCATACATCCACGTTGATGGAGACTTCAACTAACTAAGGGTAATGGTTGCGCGAGTCCACGGCGGGCTCCACCCACGAAGGGTCCACGAAGAAGCAACCTTGTCTATCCCACCATGGCCATCGCCCACGAAGGACTTGCCTCACTTGGGTAGATCTTCATGAATTAGGCGATCTCCTTTCCCTTACAAACTCATTGGTTCAACTCCACAATCTTGACGGAGGCTCCCAAGTGACACCTAACCAATCTAGGAGATAGGCTCTCCAAAAGGTAATAGATGGTGTGTTGATGATGAACTCCTTGCTCTTGTGCTTCAAATGATAGTCTCCCCAACACTCAACTCTCTCTCACTGATTTGGATTTGGTGGAAATATGATTTGAGTGGAAAGCAACTTGGGGAAGGCTAGAGATCAAGATTCTTGTGGTTGGAATGGAATATCTTGGTCTCAACACATGAGTAGGTGGTTCTCTCTCAGAAAATGTATGCTGGAAGTGTAGGCACGTTCTGATGGCTCTCTCCACGAATGAAGAGTGGGTGGAGGGGTATATATAGCCTCCACACAAAATCTAACCGTTACACACAATTTACCAAACTCGGTGGGACCGAATCGTGAAACTCGGTCAGACCGATTTAGTTCAACATGTGAACGTTAGGCTTTTCGATGGGACCAATATGATCAACTCGGTGGGACCGATGTGCTAGGGTTAGGGTAAGACCTCAACTCGGTTTGACCAATTACACAAACTCGGTGAGACCGAGTTTGGTAATAAGAAAAATAGAGAGTTGGTCAAGCAAACTCAATGGGACCGATTACATATTTCGGTCGGACCGAAATAATTGCAACAGGCAACAGAGAGTTTGCAAGCCCATCTCGGTGAGACCGAGATCCCATTGGTGAGACCGAACTGATTAGGGTTTCTGGCAGTGGCTATGTTAAGTGGACTCGGTGGCGCTGGATAGATCAAATCGGTGGGGCCGAGTTTGACTTTTGGTTTGAGACATATGTGGAAATGAGAAAGTGGTTGAAGGATTTGGAGCATATCACTAAGCACTTTGAGCAAGCAAGCCATTAAGCAACACCTCATCCCCTTTTAATAGTATTAGCTTTTCCTATGGACTCAATGTGATCTTGGATCAGTCAAATTAAAATAATGAGTCTTGAGATTTTGCCAATCTTTGTCCTTAGCATCTTGAAGGGGTTCCACATTCTCTTGTCCAAGCTACTCCACTGTTGAACTCATCTGAAATATACTAGATAAAAGTATTATTCCAACAAGAGATATGTTGACATTAATTACCAAAATCACCCAGGGAGCACTTGTGCTTTCAATCTCCCCCTTTTTGGTAATTAATGACAACATACATCAAAGCTTTAGATAAATATATGAAGACTAGCAAGTAAAGCTTTGGAAAGACATGTAACATGCATAGGCTCCCCCTACATGTATGCAATCATGTAAATATAGAATATAAGATCATGTGAATGCATAACCATGATAGAGCAAGCAATGAGTTACATGTATCTTGGCTATATGCATCAGAGCAAATGGTGTGAATATAGGAAGTGTACCTCCATGTTCATGATTCCTTCTTGCAAACAATATGTACAGTAGCAAGAAATCATCATGCACATGAGTGTGATGCATATACTTACCTTGTGGTCTCGAGGAAGCTTTGGAAGAGATGAACCTGAGTAAACAAGGTTAGATAACACATAAACATCTACTAAACAGAGCAAGAACAGTAAACCACAAAAGTACCAAGATTGGGATGACATGTAGAGAGTGAGTACTAGGTACTGTATTAAATATAGACATGTCCCCAGAGAGTAAAGATATGCAATGAATTCAAAGATTTCCTTCCCTTAGAAGTCTTTCTCCCCCTGAATCTGATATTGGATAATGGGAGAAGATAGGGCAAAAGAAAATCAGAGCAAAATCAATCATAACATATACTAACATGTCTTTCCCCTCTTGAAGACATGTATCTTCTCCCCTCTTTGAATACCAAGCATCTGGGAAGACTAAGAAAACTTTCCTTCCCTTAGGGTCTCTCTCTCCCTTTGATGTGATTAAGCTTTGATGTGATCTCTCTCTCTCCCCCTTTGACATCAGTTTCCAAGAAGGGATCTTCTGGAGTGTGAGTCAAATAGGTTTGGTCCTTGAGTCACATGACAAAGCAACATGTAATGTAAGATGCTGGTATAGGACAAGAATCATTGAGTGTAGATGGAACAAATATGCATGATGCAAATGGAAAAGTGTTTTCTCAACATTTAAATTGGTCACACCGAGTTATTTTCTTCGGTGGCACCGAGGTGGTTCGGTTTAACCGAAAGAAACAAACCGGTGAGTCCGAGTTTAACACAGAGAGAAAACAATTGTCATCTCATATCACTAGGCAAATAAGATCTCACAAAGATTTGCAGGGAATTTTACTGAAAGATTTGCAATGAATTAGATGCAGGGAATGCAGGACATAACAAAGAAAAGAAATCTAGATGAAGTGTTTTTATTAAAGAAGGGGAACAAACATGCAAGAGACAGGTGCAAGAACTCAGAGAAACACAAGAGAACTTCATCTCGAATTGGTCGGCGACAAAGTCACCTATCTTAGAGTATATTGACTGAGGAGTCAAGTGAGAACACTTGATCGTAGGTCATACTCATCGTTTAAGCTCAAAATGGGGTTACCATTTTTCGTTTAAGCATTTTGATGTATTAGCATCTTGTTGAGTTGCTTTGACCCATGTCCTGGGGTAAAACTTCTCTAAGATGGAATAACATACCTCGGGTGGTGGTGTTGAACTTGATCATGTAGTTGAACTTGAGTGGGATGCTCAAGGTTGATGTAGCTCATCAATGGTTGGGAGCACCACTTGTAGTTTGAGTTCATCTACCTACATGGGTTAGTCTTGCAAGGAAAAGAACTTGTTCCAAAATGACAATCGTGAATTTGAAACCAAATGAAATTTGATATAAAGATTTTGTCAAAGGATATGTTGAAAGGTTTCATGCTTCCTTGTCTTCAACCACCATGTTGTAGAGACTTGGTGATGTAGAGATTGCTCAAGATGTGAGTGATTGGCAATCTCATAGATTTAGATTCATCCAAGTACCTACAAGGGTTATATAGCATGCAAGGGTCCAAATATATATCCAAGACATATGATCAACATCATTAGAGAAATATCAAGGATTAGTCAAAGGCTCATGCCTTGCATGTATCCAAATGAAGTTTCTACTACAAGTTTGAAGCATCAATGATGTTCAATTCAATGGCAAAATACTTTCTCATCAAGTGGTTTGGTGAATATATCCGCCAATTGCTTATCGTTATGAACAAGCTTAAGATCAATATCTCCTTTAGCAACATGATCTCGAATGAAATGATGACAAACTTCAATATGCTTAGTTCGAGAATGTTGCACGGGATTGTGAGCAATATTAATAGCACTTTAATTGTCACAAAAAGCAATGGAACATGTTTCACATAGATCCCATAATCTTTAAGAGTTTGGGTCATCCAAAGTAATTGAGCACAACATGAACCGGCGGCAATGTATTCCGCTTCTGAGGTAGATAAGGATACCGAGTTTTGTTTCTTGGAGGACTAAGACACAAGTGATCTACCAAAAAATTGACAAGTACCCAAAGTGGACTTTCTATCAACCTTGTCACTGTCATTGAGGGAGTCCTGAATTAGGGGGTCTCTGGACAGCCGGACTATTGGACTATGGAGATACAAGATTGAAGACTTCGTCCCGTGTCCGGATGGGACTCTCCTTGACGTGGAAGGCAAGCTAGGCAATACGGATATGAAGATCTCCTCCCTTGTAAGCGACTCTGTGTAACCCTACCCCCCTCCGGTGTCTATATAAACCAGAGGGTTTAGTCCGTAGGACAAGATACAATCATACCATAGGCTAGTTTCTAGGGTTTAGCCTCTACGATCTCGTGGTAGATCAACTCTTGTAATACTCATATCATCAAGAACAATCAAGCATGACGTAGGGTATTACCTCCATCAAGAGGGCCCGAACCTGTGTAAACATCGTGTCCCCTGCTTCCTGTTACCATCCGCATTAGACGCACAGTTCGTGACCCCCCGAGATCCGCCAGTTTTGACACCGACATTGGTGCTTTCATTGAGAGTTCCACTATGTCGTCATCATAAGAGGGGATGGCTCATCTCGTTGTCAAGGAAAACATCACTTCTGGGGGAGCCTGGCTGTAGGCCAAACTCTCCAACTAGGCGGCTTTGTCATGACCGCCCGCTCGGCCGTTGCACCGACGATGACTTCTCGGGTCATCGAAAATAGCCTCCACATTGGTTCAAAATTTGCCGAGCAGATGGATCCAATGGAGCTCTCCTCTTTGAATGAGCTCTTGGATTGCATCACCGCTCTGGGAGTTGCTACAGACTACGATCGGATCGGGCTTAAACCCGACCAAAGGGAGATTAACTCTCTGCCGGTCACCCATCAAATAGCGGCGGTGGAGGAGCAACACGACGGTTCTCCCTCTATCCTGAGGATGAACTATGTTCGGCTTCCCGAGCTCTCCAAGCCGAATACCCACTCACGGGAGGACATCGCCCTAACCCTGAACCTAGAATCAGGTCACATACCGAACCCGCGGAGCAACATCCTAGAGCCCGAACTTCCAAGATTGGAAACTCCCCTGCACCGGGATCTCAGATTGGGTCAAGGTCTGGACTTAAATCCACCCACCCACCTAGATACAAACGATCTTCCCCACATTAGGCAAGCGCCCCAAGAGACAGTACATCACTATTGGGCCAGATTCCTCCTTGTAATGAACAAGGTCAAGGACTATCGCGAGGAAGACACAATTTCGTTCTTTTGCAACAATTGCACGGACAAGGGAATCCTCAACGCCATAAGTCGCCATGACATAGCACACTTTGCTGACTTGGCAGCCATAGTACGGAAATACTGTGCGATGGAAAGCGCCTGGAAAACCCAAACACAATTTTGGGACAATCTGGCTCTGACAAAATCCCCAGTCCGAACTAAAAGGGTGCACTCTCATAAGTCTCCCAACTCAATTACAAAGAAGCAAAAGCTCACTACAGGGTGTGGAACCATATTGGAGGGATGGCTTAACGGGCCCTGCAAAATTCATAGTACGGCGGACACCATACCAACACATAGCCTTAGAGCATGTTGGGTACTCCAGCAGGTGGCCAAGAACGGTGAGGATCTCCTCATCCAAAACACCCCAGAACACCCTCCCGCAGATAACAATACAGTATTAACAGTCTTCGAGACCTTCGCCTCAAATAATAGGCGTAAGCGAGCACTCCGCAGCCTTGCCGAAGCCTGCCACGTAGTAGCAATAAATCCATGGAGCGACACGGCCATTACTTTCAATGCCAGTGACGAACCTAAATTCCAAACAGCTCGAGCACCAGCCGCTCTAGTCCTCAATCCGATTGTGGACGCTTTCGGCGCACTAAAGTGCTCATGGACGGCGGTAGCGGATTAAACCTCATTTATGAGGAGACTCTTCAAAAAATGGAAGTAGACAGCAACTGTATTGAGCAAAGCACCACGAACTTCCGAGGAATCATCCCTAGTCAGGAGGCACGTTGCACTGGGAAAATCACACTAGATGTGGTAATCGGCACTCCGGAGAATTACAGGTCAGAAGAAATCACATTCCAAGTGGCCCCGTTCAGTAGCGGATACCACGCCCTTCTAGGGCGGGAGGCATTCACGATTTTTCAAGCCATACCCCATTACGGGTACATGAAGCTCAAAATTCCCGGACCCAATGGAATCATCACTCTAGCTAGTGATCCGGACATAGCACTTCACATCGAGAACAAAACAACCGCATTGGCCCTCGAGGCATTATACGAAGCCCTTGTGGCGGAGGAGTTAACTGCACTGCGCTCCACAGTGGATAGGGACGACGTGATACTAGACAAAAGATCCAAGTCCACCTCCTTTAAACCAGCGGATGAAATAGTCAAATTCCAAGTCCATCCAATCGACCCCACAAAAACAGCGTCCATTGGGGCACAGTTAAACCCCGCCGTAGACACCGCACTACAGGAGTTCCTGCGCGAGAATTGGGACATATTCGTCTGGCATCCTTCAGACATGCCAGGAATCCCATGCAGGCTGGCCGAGCATAGACTTAACATTCTAAAAGGATTCAGGCCGGTGAAGTAGACTCTTCAGCGCTTCTCTGAACCTAAGCGACAAGCCATGGGAGAGGAGCTAGCCAAATTACTGGAGGCCGGATTCGTTAGAGAAATAAAGCATCCGGACTGGCTAGCAAACCTGGTGATGGTGCCAAAGAAGGACAAATCCTGGCGCCTATGCGTCGACTTCAAGGACCTTAATAAGGCTTGCCCAAAGGATCCCTTCCCCCTCCCTCGCATCGATCAAATTATTGACGCTGCCGCAGGACATGACTCATTGTGCTTCCTCGACGCATACTCCAGTTACCACCAAATTAAGATGGCGGAGTCCGACCAAGCCGCAACGGCATTTATCACTCCATACGGCCCCTTCTGTTTTAATACAATGCCCTTCGGGCTCAAAAACGCCGGTGCAACATATCAGCACATGATTCAGACATGTCTGGAAAAGCAGATTGGCAAAACAGTGGAGGCATACATCGACAATGTGGTCGTTAAAACCAGACACGTCGACTCCTTAATAGACGACTTGAGGCTCAAATTCGACAATCTCCGAACATACGACATTAAGCTCAATCCGGAAAAATGCGTATTCGGCGTACCCGCCGGAAAGCTCCTGGGATTTATCGTCTCCAGCAGAGGAATTGAAGCAAATCCGGGCTCTGTCGCAGTTGGCTATCCCAACTGACCTCAAGAAAATCCAGAAGTTAACTGGACGTGTGGCGGCTTTAAGCCGCTTTATCTCCCAACTAGGAGAAAAGGCACTCCCCCTTTATCGCCTTCTTCGGCACACCGAACACTTCGAGTGGACAGATGCAGCCACGGCCGGACTAGAAGAAATAAAAGCCATCCTGGCCACTAACCCAATCTTGGCCGCCCCAACTGTTGGCGAACCAATGCTATTATATATAGCGGCAACTCACCAAGTTGTAAGCGCAGTGCTCGTCATCGAACGAGAGATGGACGGACATAAATTCCCACTTCAAAAGCCGGTGTATTATGTATCCACCATCCCCACTCCATGCAAATCACGGTACCCGCATTATGAAAAGATAGCATACGCCGTATTCATGGCATCCCAGAAATTACGACACTACTTTCAAGAGTGTTCAATTACGGTGGCCTCTGAAGTACCACTCAACGACATAATAAACAACCGTGATGCCACGGGCCGGATTGCAAAAATGGGCTATCGAGCTCCTCCCGTTCGACATAACATATAAACCACGGCGAGCCATTAAGTCGCAAGTACTGGCCGATTTCGTAGCCGAATGGACAGAAGCCGAACTCCCTAAAGAGTACGACGCATACTCCAATTGGATCATGCACTTCGACGGCTCTAAAATGCTGGCTGGTCTGGGGGCTGGCGTCGTCCTGACGTCCCCCACCGGAGACACAGTGCAATACGTACTCCAAATACTATATACAGACTCCAATAACGTAGCCGAATATGAGGCCCTATTACACGGTCTCCGGATGGCAGTCTCCATGTGTATTCAACGTCTGGAGGTGCGTGGGGACTCGAACCTCGCAATATCCCAAATAAATGGAGACTTCGATGCCAAGGATCCGAAAATGGCGGCATATCGCAACACCATCCTCAACATGTCAACTCGGTTCGAGGGGCTTGAATTCCACCCTGTGGCTCGGGAAAACAACCACGCGGCGGCCATCCTCGCTCGTATCAGCGCTAAACGCGACCTTGTCCCACCGAACATCTTCCTGGAAAAACTGTTTAAACCATCCATGGTATGGGAAGGGGACACCAGCAACAATAGTCCGGACCCGGCCACAACCCCAGACACCGAACACTCTGACACAATCGGAGGCTTTGCCATCGAAATAACACCTTCAGCCCACGTAATAATGGCCATCATCGCCCCGTGGCCAGAACCATTCCTGGCCTACCTAACTAGGCAGGAACTACCCGAGGACCAAAATGAGGCACGCTGCATAGTGCGGCGATCTAAAGCCTACAAGGTCCACGAGGGAGAGCTTTATAAGAAAAGCACTACCGGAGTCCTTCAAAGGTGCATCTCCGAAGAGGAAGGGCGGAAGATTTTGGCAGAAATCCATGCCATAGTCGGCGGCCATCACGCCGCAGCTCGGGCCCTTGTAAGCAAGGCCTTCCGTACAGGTTTTTATTGGCCGATGGACTGGGCAGATGCTCAGCATCTGGTCCAGCATTGCGTTGGTTGCCAGCTATTTGCAAACCAAACCCATATGCCGCCTACCGCTCTCCAAACAATCCCCATTACTTGGCCCTTTGCGGTCTGGGGGCTTGATATGGTCGGACCCCTTAAAGGGGGAGCCCATAAGAAAACATACTTACTGGTCATGGTGGATAAATTCACCAAATGGATAGAAGCCAAACCTGTCAAACGGTTGAATCCGGACCGGTGATAGACTTCATATCCGGGGTCGTACACCGTTATGGAATCCCCCACAGCATCATCACTGACAACGGCACGAACTTTACAGCCGGCAAGGTGAAACTTTGGTGCAGCAACATGGGCATCAAGCTCGATTATGCTTCTGTCTATCACCCGCAAACTAACGGTCAAGTCAAGCGAGCGAATGGTCTTATCATGAGCGGCATTAAACCCAGACTCGTGCGGTCCTTAAAGGAGTCAAACACACACTGGGTAGAGGAGCTCGACTCCGTACTATGGGGGTTGCGGACTACGCCGAATCGCACTACCGGATACACACCGTTCTTCATGGTGTATGGCGCAGATGCGGTTCTGCCTTGCGACATAATTCATGACTCACCTCGAGTGCGCATGTACAAAGAAAAAGAGGCCGAGCTTGATCGACAGGATAGTTTGGACGCCCTGGAGGAGGAGCGCGACGTGGCAAAGGCCCGTTCCGCACTCTATCAGCAACAAGCTTGAAGGTTTCAAAGCAGAGAAGTACGGGCCAAAACCTATAATGTTGGTGAACTAGTTCTACGCCTCCCGGAGAAGAAAAAGAACAAGCTCAAGCCCAAATGGGAGGGTCCCTTCATTATTGACCAGGTTTTGACCATTGGAGCATACCGTCTGCGGGATGCATCGGGTAGTCGACCCGAGCCAAACCCATGGAATGCAGCCAGACTCCGAAGATTCTACGCCTAGCGCTGGACTCTATGTTCGTCTCCTCACCTCCGTCAATTTTTTGCATATCTATCTTTTCTCTCTTTCTCCCTTTTTACTCTCTACAAGGCCCTTAAAGGCTATACTTGTGTCCTGGTTACACAATCTTGATGCGCTAACCGTGCTCATTATACCCAGGGGCTTCTTATACAAAAGCTTAATCTATTTTCCTGGGATTTACGTCCCATACATGTGTTATTCTTCCGCATGTACCTTTTTCGCCATTATATGCATCGATATGACTTAAGTTTTGGCCAAGCTGGGTTGCCTGGCTCTTGTATTTATGCCCTACATTCCCGTTAATTCGGCTAGGGCATAAGGGGAGCACCTCTACGATTGTTACTGCCGGGTCAGCCGGATGTGTACCTCAGACTGGGTGAAGCCGAAAGCTAGCGTTCTTAAGGGAATATTCGGTCGGTGAATAAAAGATGACTTTTATCTAATTCGAAACATGCCCCCAGATGTTTATATCCTGCTTCTCTTTTCGCAGTTCGGACATGCACATTAGGGCATGCGTACCCAGGGAAAGGAACCCTTAACGGAACTATTCTCCCTGGAAGATGTTTCTTACTACCCATGTAATATAACATAATTAGTTGGGTACTTGTCTATTCAAGCACTTATGACCCCTACACCTGGTCTCCATGCATGCCCCGGTTTTTACATAACCGAGCGGGTATTCGGATACACTCCGGACTGTCGGGTCCAGAGGTCGAAGCGAAAAGGTCCGCCATGACAAATGATTTACAATCCGGCTAGGGACATTACATATGTCACTTGAATTGCACAGTTGCTAAGACTGATTCAATTCTTCTTCTATACCATCCAACAGGCTGTCTAGCCTACAATCCTGTTGGGAATACTTTGCGGCTAATTCTACTTGATCATACACTAAACTGACGGGGATCTCTTTCCCATCGGGCCCCACAGGTCCGACCTCGGCCATGTGGTTTGGGTCCGCTTTGGTATATCGTGTCTTCACCATAGCCCAGGCTTCCCTTGCACCTTGTCGGCAGGCTGATATCTTCCATAATCGGAAGCGCCGCCGCGCTCCCTTGAGCTTCCCTATAAGCTCCACCATGCCTCCTGGCGGGGACGCGGATGGCCACAAGGCTTGGGCAATACCATGCATCACCTGCCAAACTTGCTCGTGCAATTGTGAGATCTCTGGTAGAAGATCACCCGAAGACCCGGGCATCTCCTCCGCGGGACGACCCGTCAGCATACCTGCAGACATAACTCAGTTAGCTGGCTTCTTCGCCGAACTCCTTTAAAAGTTCATTCAAGCACTTACTAAAAATGTCGCGCCGAAGCCGTTTATTCTCCTTCACGGAGTCCGCAAGCTGAGCTCGGACATCTTTCAGTTCCACGCCTAGCCGGATATTGGCGTCTTGGAGATCATTTTTCTCCTGCCTGACTTGCGTCAGCACGCGCTCGCCAGCATTTCGCTGTCGATCATCACGTGCCGCATCCACCTCCATGGCCTCCGGATTCGCTCTGGGGCCACCTGCAACATCTATTGTTAGCTTTGCATACATGCCGCATACTACCTGGTACCCGTATTCTTTGCAAGGGACACAAATGTTACCAAAGGGACCCTTCTCGGACTCCTTCAACGCAGCAACAGCGGCCCCTAGCTGGGCCTTGCACTCGTCCATCTCTTGAGACAATTGGGAATTCTTCTCTGTAAGAACCTGCACAAATAATGATCCTTAAATCAGTTGCGTCAACTGTTTCAAGTCTCAGGGGCATCGTTAGATTTGCTTACCCGTATATCCCTTACATACTGGTCCGTGGCTCTGGCTAGACCATTTTGAGCAGCACAGATGTACGCGTCTCCGGAATTGAAGGCATCAAATGCCTCTGGTGAGAAACAAGCGTCACGGAGTATGGCCCGGCGACGCCTGTGATTCATGGTTCTCTCCACTTTGGAATTTGTAGCGGATAGTCTGTCTGCATCCTCTATAGGAGGATCATCCGGCGTCTGCCCCGCGTTAGCTTCCGCCTCCATGTCCGGCCCTGGAGCCCGATTGGTCGAGGCGTGATCGGCAGCCTCTCCAGATATAGTCCAGCGAGCATTTTTTCTGCTAAGAAACACGGACGTCATTATATTTTAAGAAAGACGACAACCACGGAGTGAGGTTTTGCGTCATACCTCTGTGCCGGTGTCTCCGTCCTGTCCGCCTTCCTTTTTGGCCTACCCGGCTTCGGTGCCTCTTGTTGGGGAGTTGCCGTGGGTTCGGCATGGCGTCCCGAATGCCTTCCCTGTAAAACACCATATGTGTATGGTAGGTGAAGTGCATAAAAGGGGATCCTTTTTGGGAGTTGGGACTTTGGTTTTTCTTACGTGCGACGCAGGGAGTAGTCCAAGATAGTTGGCTGTTATGGCCACCATGGCGTCATCACAGCTCAATTGATAGAATTGCCTGTCTATCAGCTCCACGAATATGTCCGGATCCTCTTCGAGTGTGGGATCGAGGGCCCGGCCAGGGTCCTCTGGTTGTGGAGGTGGGCTGTTGACCTCCCTTACAGCTTTTCGCAGTTCCTGCCGTGAAATGGCAAGGTGAGTACCTACAACAAAGAATGCGGGAAGGATGGGAGTAAAGAGGTACAACTCACCCAACTTGGAGGGTTGTACATGGAGAATCCATCCCGTGGCTTGATACGGATGAACTCCTCTTCCTCTCACTTGAACAACTCGGACAATTTTTTTTGCTAAAGCAGCAGCGGAGTTCGGTCCCTTACGCCCGCAACGGGTGGCATCATCTTCCTCGTTAAAACACCACATGGGGTGCCCTTGATATTGAAGTGGTTGCACTCCCCGCATTATGCATATTGACATAACCTCAATTATTGTCAATCCTGATTGAGCCAGCGCTTTAATCCGGTTCATCAGGTAAAGGACTTCTCCGTTGTCTTCCTCCTGGGGGCTCCATGGGCGCTAGCTTCGGCGTTTCTTTAGAGGAGCATTGTTGAACTCAGAAAGACCCCGCCGAACAGGGTCTAGAAGGGGGACGTCCTCCATGTAAAACCACTCCGAAGGCCAGTCTTCGGGTGTCTTCTTCGGAGTACCGGACAGGTATCCGGTCTCGGCGATGCGCCATATTTCGGCTCCGCCCACCTGATAAAGTGACCCCTTCTGTGTGCGGGGCACAAGGCAAAACAACCTTTTCCACAGCTCAAAATGAGCCTCGCAGCCCAAAAACATCTCACAAAGGGCAACATAACCGGCGATGTGTAATATGGAAGCAGGGGTGAAATTATGCAGTTGGAGGCCGTAAAACTCCAGGAGCCCACGGAGGAACGGATGAATTGGAAATCCGAGTCCCCTTAGTAAGTAAGGGACAATGCATACCCGCCTCCCCCATAGAGGGACTGGGGAAGCTCTCCGCTTGCTCCCCGCCATTATAGGTGGCGAGCCTGGCTCGGATGGGGACCATATACGCTGGAGGGAGAAATCCCTGGGTCTACAAATCTACTAATCGGCTGTGTGGGACGGAACACCTCTCCCAATCATCGGGCTTAGGGCTACGGGGGCGGGAGGAGGAGCTGCAGTGGCCGGCCATGATGGAATGGATTTTTTCGAGCGCGCTCCGATGGATTCTTGCCATGGGAGGATGGTGTGGATTGGATCTAAGAATCCCCATCCCTTTAATAGACGATTTATTTACCTGGCTAGGGGGGCGAATGTAAAAATGCCCTGGCTCCTCGCATTCGCTCGACGCATGGAAGATGACCCTGATTGGACGCAGAAGCCAAGAAGTCCAACATTTATGGGAGCTGGACACTACTTAGCAGATATTCAGGATTTGGAGAAGAACCCGCCTTGCAATGCCGAAGACAATACTGCGCGCCGGACTCATCGTCATTGAAGCCTGGTTCAGGGGCTACTGAGGGAGTCCTAGATTAGGGGGTCTCCGGACAATCGGACTATATCATTTGGCCAGACTATTGGACTATGGAGATACAAGATTGAAGACTTCGTCCCGTGTCCGGATGGGACTCTCCTTGGAGTGGAAGGCAAGCTAGGCAATATGGATATGAAGATCTCCTCCCTTGTAACCGACTCTATGTAACCCTAGCCCCCTCCGGAGTCTATATAAACCGGAGGGTTTAGTCCGTAGGACAAGATACAATCATACCATAGGCTAGCTTCTAGGGTTTAGCCTCTACGATCTCGTGGTAGATCAACTCTTGTAATACTCATATCATCAAGAACAATCAAGCAGGACGTAGGGTATTACCTCCATCAAGAGGGCCCAAACCTGGGTAAACATCGTGTCCCCTGCTTCTTGTTACCATCCGCCTTAGACGCACAGTTCGGGACCCCCTACCCGAGATCCGCCGGTTTTGACACCGACAAGATCAAAAGAGGACCTCTTAGGATACCAAATGCCAAAATTTGGTGTATGAATTAAGTATCTCACTATCCTTTTTACGGCCTTAAGATGACATTCTTTGGGGGACGCTTGATATCGTTGACACATGGACACACTTAGCATAATATCGGGATGGGAGGCACATAGATATAATAATGGACCAATCATAGAGCGATAGACCTTTTGGTCAACCGGTTTGCCATCCTTGGTCAAGTCAATATGTTCACCAGTAGGCATGGGTGTATTCATACATTTGCATTCTTGCACGTTGAACTTCTTGAATAAGTCCTTGGTGTACTTTGTTTCGGAAACAAAGGTACCCTCCTTAGTTTTCTTGATTTGCAAACCAAGAAAGAACTTGAGTTTACTCATCATAGACATCTCAAACTTCTCCAACACTAGCTTTCCAAACTTTTCACTAAAATGAGGGTTAGTCGAACCAAATATGATATCATCAACATAAATTTGGCACACAAATAATTCACCACTAACCCTTTTAGTAAAAAGAGTAGAATCAATTTTTCCAATCTCAAAGCCTTTTTCAATAAGGAACTTGGTCAAGCATTTATACCACGCTCTAGGAGCTTGTTTAAGGCCATAAAAAGCTTTGTGAATTTTTTAAATATGGTTGGGTTTCTTAGGATTAACAAAGCCGGGAGGTTGTTTAACATAAACTTCCTCCTCAATTTCACCATTTAGAAAAGCACTTTTAATGTCCATTTGGTACAAGGTAATATCATGGTGATTAGCATAGGCAAGTAAGATGCGAATGGACTCAAGTCTAGCAACGTGGGCATATGTCTCACCATAGTCCATACCTTCGACTTGAGTGTAGCCTTGGGCGACGAGACGTGCTTTGCTGTCAACAACTTGTCCATCTTCATCTTGCTTGTTGCGAAACACCCATTTGGTACCGATGATGTTGTGGTTGTTGTCAGGCTTTTCAACCAATGTCCACACTTGGTTCCTCTCAAAGTTGTGTAGCTCTTCATGCATGGCATTTATCCAATCCAGATCTTCCAATGCTTATTAAACCTTCATAGGTTCAATGCTAGAGATGAATGAATAATGTTCACAAAAATTTGCCAAACGCGTTTTAGAGCGAGTGATTCTCCCGGTTTGGATATCATTGAAGATTTGCTCGACGAGATGGTATCTTGTGACTCTTGCTCTAACTCGTGAGAGTTTTTGTTTGGGTCAGGGTGGAACATCTTCTTCATCATCTTGTTCTTCCTCTTGGACTTCTTCATTGTTGATGTTGTCGTTCTCTTGTCAAGGTGGAGAAGGAGGTTGATGAGGTTCATCTTGGTGTACTTCCTCATTTTCTTCATCTTGGCATGTCCCACTTGTGGATGCCTCCGTGTCAACTCTTGGTTCACCTTGTCATGAGGTAGAAGCTTCCACTTGGATGGACGAGGTACTCTCCTCCACCTCCGTTGGACGAATCTTGCCAATAGACAAGTATTGGATTGCTTCCGAAGCATCTTTGTCTCCTACATCAATTGGCAGTTGCTCTACTTGCGAGCCGTTAGATTTATCAAACTTCACATCTATCGTCTCTTCAACCTTTCAGGTGAAATTTTTGTGGACACGGTAAGTGTGAGAGTTTGAGCCATAACCGAGTAGGAAACCCTCATGAGATTTAGGAGCAAATTTAGAACGATGATGCTTATCAAGAATATAGCACTTTGAGCCGAATACTCAAAAGTATCCAACTTGGGGTTTGTTACCGGTGAGAAGCTCATATGCCGTCTTGCCGAGTAGCTTGTGAAGATACAAGCGATTTGTTGTGTGACGAGCTGTCTCAACCGCTTCCGCCCAAAAGTGTTTTGGCGTCTTGTACTCATCAAGCATCATTCTCGCCATCTCAATAAGAGTCCGGTTCTTCCTCTCAACAACTCCATTTTGTTGAGGCATGTACGTAGCCGAGAACTCGTGTGAAATCCCTTCTTCATCGAGAAAGGTATCCACATTTGCGTTCTTGAACTCCGTTCCATTATCGCTGCGAACCTTCTAGATCTTCACTTCAAATTGATTTTGGGCCTTCCTAGCGAAGTTCTTGAAGATATTTTGGACCCGTGATTTATTATCAAGAAAGAACACCCACGTAAATCTTGAAAAATCATCTACTATGACTAGACCAAATGAGTTTCCAACGAGACTTTTATAGGCATTGGGACCAAAGAGATCCATATGAAGTAGCTCGAGCAGTCTTCTCGTGGTCATGATGTTCTTCACAGGGTGGCTTCCTCCAACTTGTTTTCCTGCTTGACAAGCACTACACAATCTATCCTTGTCAAATATAACATCTTTTACTCCAAGGATATGATCACCTTTAATAAGCTTATCAAGATTTCGCATGCCCACATGACCTAACCTTCTATGCCACAACCAACCTTTAGAAGATTTAGCAATTAAGAAAGTTCTAGGTTGAGACTTTTTAGTGAAATCAACAATGTATAGGTCACCTCTACGTATACCGGTAAAGACCATTTTATGATTATCTCTACAAAACACTTGGCAATCTACTTCAGTAAATAGGACATTGAAACCAAAGTCAACAAGTCTAGATACAAAAAGTAAATTATTGCCAAGGGATTCAACGAGCATAACATTTTGTATGGAGCTATCATGTGAGATGGCCACCTTACCAAGGCCAACCACCTTACCCTTTGAGTTGTCACCGAAAGTGACATACTTTCGAGGGTCGTTGTTTTCAGCAAGCTCACGAAACATGTCCTTGTCTCCGGTCATGTGAATGGTACATCCACTATCAAGAACCCATTCCTTTCCTCCAGCCATGTAGCCGCGAAGATTTTCCATAAGACCAAAATGTCTCATAGACTCATCGAGATCAAAGTTACTATCATCATCCTCATCATAGTATCCATGTTCAACATCGTCTTGTGATTGATCAATTCCTAGAGAGAGTGATTCATTAGATAAGTGATCATCACATTATTCATCTTTATGAATTCTAATGGCTTCGGAGATGATATTGCTAATGATTCCAACATCTCCTTTGGCACGCATGAGGCTAGTAAGCTCAAACAGGCAATCACCAAACTTAGGATCATTGGAATTTAACTTACTCAAGGCTATAGACTTACGAAGAATCTCATCTAAGTATTGAAAGGAATAGTTAGGAAGTCATTCCTCAAGAAATCTCCATATAGTGTAGGCACAATCAAGAGTAGGCAAGCAACCGAACAAATTTCTAGGTGAACCTCTAGTAATAAGGTTGACGGTTCTAAGGTTGCGAATCATGTCAATAGACTCATCAAGGGTAGGATGCAAAGGATCAACATGGGGTGCACAAGGGCTAGTAATGTACTTGTTCAAGTGATATTCATTGAAAATCTCAAGCATCTCAATTTTCCACTCATGAAAGAACTATCCATCAAGTATAGGCACTCTATGTCTAAGACTCCCCAATGTAGACTCATCCATCTTCCTCCAATGGTGTTTAAACCAAAGAATTGGAGACCAATGCTCTGATACCAATTGTAGGATCGAGAAGAGGTGTCTAGAGGGGGAGGGGTGATTAGACCCTCAACAAAGAAAAGTAGCAGTTTTTAATTTCTTCAAGTTAAGGTGGAGTTTTAGCACAAGTTTAAATATTCACAATACATTTCAAGCAAGCATGGCAAGAGCATTTGAGCAAAGGAATGTAAAGCATGCAAGTTGCAAGAATGTGAAGGGGTGGGATTGGAGTATGCAAACCCAATTGGAGACACGGAGATTTTTGGCATGGTTCCGATAGGTGGTGCTATCGTAGATCCACTTTGATGGAGACTTCAACCCACGAAGGGTAACGGTTGTGCGAGTCCACGGAGGGCTCCACCCACGAAGGGTCCACGAAGAAGCAACCTTGTCTATCCCACCATGGCCATCGCCCACGAAGGACTTGCCTCGCTTGGGTAGATCTTCACGAAGTAGGCGATCTCCTTGCCCTTACAAACTCCTTGGTTCAACTCCACAATCTTGACGGAGGCTCCCAAGTGACACCTAACCAATCTACGAGACACCACTCTCCAAAAGGTAATAGATGGTGTGTTGATGATGAACTCCTTGCTCTTGTGCTTCAAATGATAGTCTCCCCAACACTCAACTCTCTCTCACTGATTTGGATTTGGTGGAAAGATGATTTGAGTGGAAAGCAACTTGGGGAAGGCTAGAGATCAAGATTCTTGTGGTTGGAATGGAATATCTTGGTCTCAACACATGAGTAGGTGGTTATCTCTCAGAAAATGTATGCTGGAAGTGTAGGCACGTTTTGATGGCTCTCTCCACGAATGAAGAGTGGGTGGAGGGGTATATATAGCCTCCACACAAAATCTAACCATTACACACTTTACCAAACTCGGTGGGACCGAATCATGAAACTTGGTCAGACCGATTTAGTTCAAAATGTGAATGTTAGGCTTTTTGGTGGGACCAATATGATCAACTCGGTGGGACCGATGTGCTAGGGTTAGGGTAAGACCTCAACTCGGTTTGGCCGATTACACAAACTCAGTGAGATCGATTTTGGTAATAAGAAAAACAGAGAGTTGATCAAGCAAACTCGATGGGACCAATTACATATTTCGGTCGGACCGAAATAATTGCAACAGGCAACAGAGAGTTTGCAAGCCCATCTCGGTGAGACCGAGATCCCATCGGTGTGACCAAACTGATTAGGGTTTCTGGCAGTGGCTATGTCAAGTGAACTCGGTGGTGCCGGATAGATCAAATCGGTGGGGCCAAGTTTGACTTTTGGTTTGGGACATATGTGGAAATGAGAAAGTGGTTGAGGGATTTGGAGCATATCACTAAGCACTTTGAGCAAGATGGACATTAAGCGACACCTCATCCCCTTTTAATAGTATTGGCTTTTCCTATGGACTCAATGTGATCTTGGATCACTCAAATAAAAATGAAGAGTCTTGAGCTTTTGCCAATCTTTGTCCTTAGCATCTTGAAGGGGTTCCACATTCTCTTGTCCAAGCCACTCCACTGTTGAACTCGTCTAAAATATACTAGATAAAAGTATTAGTCCAACAAGAGATATGTTGACATTAATTACCAAAATCACCCAGGGAGCACTTGTGCTTTCAGGAGGGGGCTCTCTCCCCTCTCTCCCGGTGGAACCGGAACACCGCCGGGGCAATCATCACGACGATGATCTGCACCAACATCTTCACCTCGTCATCACCAAATCTCTCCCTATATGCAGTGGTGTAGCACCTCTTCTCCCTGCTGTAATCTCTACTTAAACATGATGCTTAATGCTATATATTATTATCCAATGATGTATGGCCATCCTATGATGTTTGAGTAGATTCGTTTTGTCCTATGGGTTGATTGATGATCGTGGCCTGAGTTGTATGTTTTATTTTGGTGCTATCCTATGGCGCCCTCTGTGTCGCGCAAGCATGTGAGATTCCCGCTGTAGGGTGTTGCAATATGTTCATAATTCACTTATGGTGGGTGGAGAGAGTGACATAAGCTTATACTCGAGTAAGGGGGTTGTTGCGTATGGGAGTAAAGAGGACTTAATAGTTAATGCTATGGTTGGGTTTTACCTTAATGATCTTTGGTAGTTGCGGATGCTTGCTATAGTTCCAATCATAAGTGCATATGAACTAAGTACAGAAAGTATGTTAGCTCATGCCTCTCCCTCATATAAAATTGCAATAATGATTACCAGTCTAGTTATCGATTGCCTAGGGACAAATAACTTTCTTGTGTTACAAAAGGTTTCTACTAAACAACTAACTTTTATTATCTTACAAATTACTCATAGTTTTATGCTTGCTAAGTACTCTTAGTTTTATTCTTGCAAACCTATCCTATCACCTAAAAATAGTTTCATACTTGTTCTAGGTAAAACGAATGTTACGTGTGCGTAGAGTTGTATCGATAGTCGATAGAACTTGAAGGGAATATAAATCCTACCTTTAGATCCTCATTGGGTTCGACACTCTTATTTATCAAAAGGCTATGATTGATCCCCTATACTTGTGGGTTATCAGTATATTTTGTAGATCTACTTACCTTAGTTCTAATGCCTAACGCAAACATGGTGGTTAGGTGTTAGACTGCTATGTATGGGGTATGAGCCTAGTTCAAACTAGATATGTTTGAGACATATCATGGTGTTCCTTTCTCATGTCCTCGCTGTGGAGATCGTCAATAGGGGTAAATAAATGATTGTCCAATACATAGCAGTGTCCGATACATAGCTCGTCAATAAGGAGACATAACATGATCATCGTTCCAGGCTACACATGTCAGTGTCCGATAGTTGGTGAAGACTGCAGCAGTGTCAGAACCTTAGTCAAGTAGCCATGTTCGGTCTTGTGAATCTAATATGTTGCCCCCTTATCGCATCGAGGATCGAGATATTGCCCTACAAAAATGCCATCATCCCCCCTAAAATACATACCCTACTCGACATGTAATGCCCTGTCGGCCACGCCCTAGCCTTGCATGAAATGCATTGTGAGCAAAATTGCTTTCCCTAACTTAGATGCTTGAGCCCATATGCTTTGGCTGTAATGCCATCATTCCACCTAAAAATTGCTTTGGACGCACTTGGGATTCCAGTGGCGCTCAGGAATGCATCAATGTGCCACCACTTCTTAGTTGCGCCAGGTATGGTGATCGGACCATCGACCATATTCTTGCAGCTCAATATGATTTTCTTGGTCAACTTGTACGAGAACTGGACAAGATCAAGCTTCTTCAACATAGGCCACAACTTAAATTGGTTGAGTTGTGGAAATAACATTTTTTTAAAGGCCCATTTGGGTGTGTTTAGGGGAACACCATTTTCCAGTACACCGACATATATTTTGTTGTCAAACTAGTGATAAATTTTTGGATGGTACATCGTACCAGGGGTGTACCACAAAATGGGAAGCCAGCCCAGCAAGCCAGTCTAGGGGCCCAACGAGCATCTTTGAAGAGGGTGTGCCAATAAAAAATAGATTGTAATACCTTGTGTGCAGTTCTATCTCCAGCATGGTGTCCTCCGTAGGCCTCGGAGTGACACTTGCGTAGGATATGTGCCTGTTCATGCTTAGGTATACAACGTCTAATAACATCATCTACTCCTACTTTATAAAGATGTGGGTCATCCCAAAAGTAATGTCTTAAATCATAGAAAACCTTTTTCTTTTACTGGTATCTGAAACTAGGTGGTATAAATTTAGCAACAATGTAACTAGCATAATCAGCATACCATGGAGTACTACGAGAAGCATTTATGATAGCAAATTGTTCATCGGGAAAGCTATCATCAATAGGTAGTGGGTCATCAAGAAGATTCTCTAACCAAGACAAGTTATCGGCTACGGGGTACTCAGCTCCCTTTCTATCAATAATATGCAAATCAAATTCTTGTAGCAAGAGAACCCATCTAATAAGTCTACGTTTAGCATATTTCTTTTTCATAAGATATTTAATTGCAGCATGATCGGTGTGAACAGTTACTTTGGAATCAACAATATAAGATCTGAACTTATCACAAGCAAAGACAACAGTTACTTTAGCATATTTCTTTTTCAGTAGTAGCATAATTTCTTTGAGCATTGTCTAGAGTTTTACTAGCATAATGAATAACATTCAATTTCTTATCAACTCTTTGTCCTAGAACAACACCAACAACATAGTCACTAGCATCACACATAATTTGAAAGGGTAGGTTCCAATCAGGTGGTTGAACAATAGGTGCAGCAATTAAGGCTTTCTTAAGTATTTCAAAGGCTACTACACAATCATCATCAAAAACAAAATGGGACATCTTTTTGCGAAAGATTAGTAAGAGGCCTATAAATTTTAGAAAAGTCTTTAATAAATCTCCTATAGAAACCAACATGACCAAGGAAACTTCTTAAACCTTTGATATATTTAGGACACGACATTTTTTCAATATCATCAACTTTAGCTTTATCAACTTCAATACCTCTTTCGGAAATTTTATGCCCCAAGACAATACCTTCATTAACCATAAAGTGGAACTTCTCCCAATTCAAGACAAGATTAGTTTCTTCACATCTCTGCAAAACTTGATCAAGGTTTCTTAAGCAATCATCAAAAGAAGTTCCGTACACGGATAAATCATCCATGAAAACCTCAACAATCTTTTCACAAAAGTCAGAGAATATAGCAGTCATTGGTGATCAACAACTGGTTTAGCATCAGGCTCCATATTGATTTTATGCTGACATAGAGTGGGACTAATGCCCTTAAGAACATCAAGAGTATATCCAATAGCGGCACGGTGCTTCTTTAGAGTTTACAATAATTTATTTTCTTCATGCTCTAAAATGTTAGTACTAATAATAACATGATATATCATTTTCTCATCGAGATAAGCATATTTCAAAGTATCAGGTAATTGTTTAGGACCGAACACAGGATCACTCTTGGGTGGTAGAGGATCTCCAAGAGTCTCAACAGGCAAATTGTGTTTCAAGATAGGCATTTGTTTAAAGAATATCTCATCTAATTCCCTTCTTTCATTCATAAACATATCATTTTCATGGTCCAGCAAATATTGTTCTAAAGGATCAGTAGGAGGTACAACAATAGAAGCAAGACCAATAATTTCATCTTTACTAGGCAATTCTTTATCATGAGGCTGTCTACGAAATTTGGAGAAATTAAACTCATGAGACACATCCTCAAAACTTACACTAATAGTTTCTTTCTCGCAATCTATCTTAGCATTAACACTGTTCAAGAAAGGTCTACTGAATCTAATGGGACAAAAAACATCTTGTGGGGAACCAAGAACAAGAAAATAAGTATGGTATTTTATTTTCCCACACAAGACTTCAACATCTCTTACAATCCCAATTGGTGAGATAGTATCTCTATTAGCAAGCTTAATAGTAATGTCAATATCTTCTATCTCGGCAGGTGCAATATCATTCATAATTTCTTGATATAAAGTAAAAGGAGTTGCGCTCACACTAGCACCCAAATCACATAAGCCATGATGACAATGATCTCCTATCTTAACATAGACAACATGCATGCCAACTACATATCTATCTTTATCTTTATTATCGGGTCTAGCAATTCTAGCAGCTTCATCACAAAAATAAATAACATGCCCATCGATATTATCAACCAAGAGATCTTTATTCATAGAAATAGTAGGTTCAACCTTGATTTATTCAGGGGGTGTAGGTGTTCTAGTATAACTCTTACGAACCACAGCTGAAGCTTTAGCATGCTCTTTCATCCTAATAGGGAAAGGTGGTTTCTCAATATAAGCAGTAGGAATAGTAGGATCAAAATTATAAGTGATAGTTTCTTCCTCACCTTTAATAGGTTCTACTACTTTTACTTCAATAAGAGGATGATATTTAAACCACTTCTCCTTGGGGTGATCAACATGAGTAGCAAATGATTCGCAGAAAGAAGCTACTATCTCAGAGTCAAGTCCATATTTAGTGCTAAATTCACGAAAACATCAATATCCATGAAAGATTTAACACAATCAAACTTAAGGTTTATACCTATCTCCTTACCTTCGTCGAGCTCCCAATCTTCATAGTTGCGTTTAATTCTTTCCAATAAATCACATTTGAATTCAATAGTCTTTTCATAAAAGAACCGGTACAAGAAGTATCGAACATGGATTGATCATTACAAGAAAGCCAAGCATAAAAATTCTAAATAATAATTTATCTTGAGAGCTCATGATTGGGGCATGAATATAACATTGACCTAAGCCTCCCCCAAGCTTGGGCGATACTTTCTCCTTCATGATGCCAAAAATTATAAATATAATTCCGATCACGATGAACCAGATGCATAGGATAAAATTTATGATGAAATTCTAATTTCAATCGTTATAATTCCAAGTCCTGATATCATCGCATAGCCTATACCATGTCAATGCCTTCTCCTTCAAATATAAAGGGAAGACCTTCTTCTTGACTTCATCCTTGGGCAAACCTGCAAGCTTAAATAATCCACAAACTTCATCCACATAGATTAGATGCATATCAAGATGTAATGTTCCATCTCCTGCATAAGGATTAGCTAGCAGTTTCTCTATCATGCCCGAAGGAATTTCATAATAAATATTTTCAGTAGGTTGAGGAGCAACTTCTTGCTCTATTGGTCGAGGTGAAGATACCCTGAACAAGCTCCTCAAAGGATATTTTCCATAGTGACAAGTGACAGTAATTTTCAGCACATAATATTAATGTTTCCTTACCAAATTCCACTTACCAAAGGCGCTTCACTCCCTGGCAACGGCGCCAGAAAAGAGTCTTGATGACCCAAAAGTATAGGGGATCTATCGTAGTCCTTTCGGTAAGTAAGAGTGTCGAACCCAATGAGGAGCAGAAGGAAATAAAAAGCGGTTTTGAAGCAAGGTATTCTCTACAAGCACTGAAATTATCGGTAACAGATAGTTGGGTGACAAGATAATTCATAACGGGTAACAAGTAACAAGTGTAACTAAGGTGCATCAAGGTGACCAATCCTTTTTGTAGCAAAGGACAAGCCTGGATGAAATCTTATATAAAGCAAAGCACTCCCGAGGACACATGGGAATTACTGTCAAGCTAGTTTTCATCATGCTCATATGATTCACGTTCGTTACATTGATAATCTGATATGTGGGTGGATCGGTGCTTGGGTGCTGTCCTTACTTGGACAAGCCTCCCACTTATGATTAACCACTCGCAGGCATCCGCAACTACGAAATAAGAATTAAGATAAATCTAACCATAGCATGAAACATGTGGATCCAAATCAGCCCCTTACGAAGCAACGCATAAACTACGGTTTAAGCTTCGGTCACTCTCGCAACCCATCATCTACTTATTACTTCCCAATGTCTTTCCCTAGGCCCAAATCATGGTGAAGTGTCATGTAGTCGATGTTCACATAACACCACTAGAGGAAAGACAACATACATCTCATCAAAATATCGAACGAATACCAAATTCACATGATTACTTATAACAGGACTTCTCCCATCACTATAGAAAAAGACACATCCGTGACATTTTGGGCCGAACGAATTTTTTTGTCATGCTTATGACACTTCTATGATGATAATTGTGACCAAACCCAGTATCATCGTAGATGCGGTGGGCTCCTACTTCCGGAGACGCACCTGCATGACATTCTTTGGGCCATCCATGACGGAAAAAATCATGGTAGAAGCAAGGGCGAGGAAAATTTTGGGGAGTTCCCAGTTATGGTGGGTGGTTGGTGTCGGGGATATACCCCGCGGTATGACCCGGCCGGAGTTATAACCCGGCTAGGACTTAGTAAGCCGGTAGGTATTAAAGCAGGTGGTAAACCGGCAGGTGTTAAGACAGGTGGTAAACCGGCTGACAGTTAAGATAGACAGGTAAAACAGGCAGTTAACCCTGACGGTAAACCGGCCGGTTGTTAAACTGGCTGACAGTTAAGACAGGAGTTAAGTCAGATGATAACTCAACAGATATTCTTAAACCGGCAGACCATCTTAAACCGGCAGATGTTAACTCCCTGCAGACCATCTTAAACCGGCACCAGTTAACTCCCGGTAGGCAGTGGTAACTGGGTTGCTAGGAGTTATGAAGCCCAAGACGTTATGAAGCCCAAGATGTTAAGAAGCCCATGAAGAGAAGTCATAATAGTTAAGTCTTAAGTCCAAGTTGGACTCTACATGTAACCCGCCCCTTCAACTTATATAAGGAGGGACAGGGCTCCCCAAAGAGGGACAAGGAAGAAGAAACAATCTTAAAGGGTTAGGGTTAACTGGGAGAGCCGGTTTACGTCGACTTCCTCATGATCATAATGAGAGGTAGCCTCAAACAACACGTAGGGTTGTTACCAGATGATGTTTCCCGGGGCCCAAAGCTGTCTAAACCCTTATATTGCGTTGCGTCTCTCGATTCCACTCAACCCTTCTCAAGCTACCACATAGATGCGTTGGCCTCATGACTAAGTCCTCATACTAGGACATCTGCCGTGACAACTCCACAACAGTTGGCGCCCACCGTGAGGCCTGCACACGATAGTGTTGAGTTCTTGGAGGAATTTCTCCCAGGGATCGAGAAAGTTCATAATTTTTGATGAGGATGAACCAGTTAGAAAGGATCTACGTCATGGACGAGCGGTCAGCCCAGCAGATACGAGATTCAGAGGAAAAATAATTAGGGTTTAACGTTCTGTGCACCGCCGGCGACGTAACGTGATCCATCGAGACCAACGGGAGACCAATTTCGTTTCTACACCGAGTCCTGCAAGCTGTCAAATCGGAGCTTCCATCAAGACCGACAAAAAAATCTGTTGTCCGATCGGACCGAATTCCGCAAGCTCCTCCTGCCGGGTTACAGGAGCCAGTACGGAATCATCATGACATGAAGGCAGATACACAAAAAAAACGGGAGGAGACCACAACCTGGAAGACACGGATAGTCAAACCAACAACGACCTGAGTAAGCACAGGAACGTGTGGATCGACCCCGCAAAGTGCTTTTTACCGGAGGCCGGAGCTACCGGTGGACCATCCACCATATATTTACTTTGTGATTCGTGCACTAGAGACCCAGTGCATGTGTATAGCATTTTGTATTGTGGTAATAATCTCATGTATCTCTGTTAATAGTCCAATCTATGTCAGTTAAGTGGGTCCTGTTAACAATAGAAGAAAACTTCTCCCAGCGTAGGTACGCATGCATGCTGTAACTTTACTAACTCTCCACACAACACTATTCCTGCCTTTTATTTTCTCTTTAGCAATTTCATTCATTTATATCTTTAAAACTATAATCCCATTCTAAAAATATTTTATATATTTGAACTCCTGGCGCCAAGACCTTTAGAACAAAATCAATCTTGAATACATTTAAACATGATTAAATTTTAACGTTTCAAATGAGTGAAATCAGTTTTCTGAAATAAGTGCAATAAGTTCTTTGAATTGAGTGAAACCATTTTTCTTGAAATGGGAAATGTTTTGTTTTTCATGTATATGAAACATATTTCAGTGCAAAATATGTGAAACTTGTTATTTAAGAAATGTGAAACTAGTTATTTTTAAAAACATTAAGCTGGTTATTTCCAATCAGTTTAAAAAATAAGTGAAATATATCTTTGAAACAAGTGAAATTGTTATTTCAATTTAGTGTCTATAATGTGTTTCTCCGAAACTAGTGAAATGAGTGAAATCTATCTTTTGTAATTAGGGTAATCAGTTTTTTGAAACAAGTTGAATATAGTATTTTATTTGAGTGAGTGAAATGCGTTTTCTGAAATTAGTGCATGTGAGAAATAAGATACTTGAAAAAAAATGAGATATATCCATTGTCCCGTGAAACTTTCTATTTCAATGTTTGAAACTGATTTTTGTGATGATTGAAATATGTTTCAAGATATTTCATAAATACGAAGTGAAATTAGTATTGGAGATTTTCTTTGTAAATAGTGAATCAGTTTTCCAAATCAGTGAAATGAGTTTTTTCAAACTAGTGAATTACTGATTTTTTTAAATACGTGAACCTTGTTATTTAGAATTTTTAAACTAGTTATTTGAAACAATCTAAATTTGCGTTATTATGAAACTTTTTATGGTGAGTGAAATATGTTTAATGAAGCGAATGCTTTTTAGAAATAATTGAAATCGGTTTTTGAAATTATTGAAATCAAAATTTTCAAATGATTGAAATATTTTTTCTTGCAAAACGAGTAAAATCGATCTCTTAATGATTGAAAGAAGTTTTTATAATGAGTGAAATTATATTCATAAATGAATGAAGCGAGTGAAGTTAGTTTTTAAGTGAAATTATATTTTTAAATGAGTGAAATTATGTCCTTAAAATGTGTGAAATCAGTTTTTAAACATGTGTGTTTTTAAAGCAGTGAATATCATATGAAACAAGTAAGTCAGTTTTTGGAAGGAGTGGAATCAGCTTAAAGATATGGGTGAAATATGTTTAAAAAATGCATGAAATCTATCAATTGAAATGAGTGAGCTCGTATTTTTTAAATGGGTGAATTGTTATTTTGAATTGACTGAAATGATTTTTGGAGACGAGTGAAATTTGTTTTCAATTTGAGTGAAATATGTTTTTTGAAATCAGCACAATTGAAACTAGTTCAAATGTATCCATAATTGATCTTATTTTCAAGGCCTTCTCGCTATGAATTCAAATATATAAAAATATTCAAAATTGGAGTTTTCATTCAAAAGATATTTATCATCCAAATTTTCACAATGAAATTAAATGGAAGTCTTTTGATGGGGGAGAGAGAGAATATTTTAGAGGACATGCATGCAACCGGCCTTCTCTTGGACGAGACTTGCCTGCTCCCTACGTGTGCTCTCATCCATGCTCCCGCGTACGTGGCTTGATTTGATTGGAACAAAATAAGGTTCGGCCCCACCCCCTTAAAATCAGGGGGGGGAGATGATTAGATTAGAAAGGAAAAAGAAAAAAGTACAACCGTAGGATGAAGTGGGAGCATGGATGGGAGCATGGGGAGGGAGCAGGCAAGCCGGATCCCCTTCTCTTAACATTTTCTCTCTCTCCTGACAAAAACTGACAATAACATGCAAAGATCCCACATGTATTTCCATTGTATAAAGTTGCCGCTGAGATTAGTAACTTATACCTAGGGAACCGCACAGATCTTGATGAAACTAGTCGGGGATCTGACCCGGACTCCGGCGGCCTCGCTGTCGTACCTCCGCCGCTGGATTCCGCCTATGCCTAGCTGCGCCGTGACTTCCCCTGCCTCCGCCCGCTTGCTGTGGATGGAGCCGCTGGTGTGGCCTTGCATCGCCGCCCCAGGCCGCGCCACATCTCCGCTTCCACTCCGGGCCTCACTTCGAGTCATCCCCATAGCCATGGCCTCGCACAGCCACTTCTGCCGCCAGGTTGAGTCGCCGTTGTGCTCCGAGTTGCAGCATCAACTCGCCAACATCGTCATCATCGCTTGCACGAATAGACTGACGAACCAGCTCACCTCTGCTGTTTCCTGCTCCAAACCGTCGATGCTAAATCACCAAGCTGCTACCTTGTCACATCACTTCCACTGGAGGGCCGCCTTGCCGCTGCTATAAGCCGTCCCCGCGCTGAACCAAGCCGCTGCCACGGTTGCAGACTTGAGCCGCCTGGACCGCTTGCCCGCCGAGTCGCCGCCATGGCCTCGTTAAACCGGCTGCACCTGAGCCGCCTCGTCGGCGCGCCCGGCCATTGCTCTACCTTGCCTTGCCTCGCTCCAATTCCACCGGATTCGCTTCCGCCTTCAAACCGGCCGGCCTGTGCTGTCGTCGTCTCCGCCTCACTCTAAGTTGTCGGGAGGGCCACGCGCCAAGCCGCGTCTTTGTTCCGCCTCCTCCGCATCGTCGGACCCCCTAGGCCCTTTGCCGCCATATGAACCGCCGCGGCCCACCTTCCCTTCACTGCCGTGCCATCACCAGGTCACCGTGCGCCGTTGTTACCTCGCTGACTTCGTTTTGGCTACCTCCACTACATATCAAGCTCCCTCTTGCAAGCCGCCCCGGCCTCCTGAGCTGCACACCGGTTCTGTCACGCCCCCGCGCCGTGCCACCTCCGCTGGCTGCACCCCCTGGCCTCGCGGCCACGAGTTCGTCAGAAAACCGCCGCCTTCATGGCCGGCCCCGTGTTCCACCTCTGCTACGAGCCGCCTTCGTCGTTTCGCCTCACGGCTCCTGTGCCATGGCTGCGTCGAGCCGCTCTGGGAGAACCACCCCCTGCTGGGTCAACTCTGCTCCGAGACGCCCTCGAGACACCCCGTGCCCGCCGCCGGTTCATCGCACGGCCAGCCGCCGTTGAATCGCCGGCCCCAAGCCGTCTGGCCCCGGAGCGCTTGACGTCGCAGCCTTGCTCTACCTTGGCTGAGTCGCCGCCTCTAAGCTACTGCAGTGTTTGCCTGTTCAAACTGCCGCGACCCCTCACTACTGTGTTCTATTGCTGAATCACTGAACCGCCGACGACGGGCTGCCGGCTGTCTTCTTCCACTGCGCTAAATCGCCGACCTCCGTTGCCTCGAGCTATAGAGCTACCGACCGCTTTGTTGCTGTGGCCGCCTTCATTCTGAACCGGCCCTATTGTCCCGAGTCGTCTGTGCCCCGCCCGCAAGTCAGTTGACATGGATTTTGCTTCTGCTTTGGACTCATTGCCGCCTCTGCTCAAGTGGCCGGTGGCCGTGTGATCTTGCCGCCGACCTGCAATCTCGGTCGCTTCAACCTGCCTCGGTTGCTCCGCTGGGCCGCGAGTCGCCTCCATCCTCCGAAGTCATCCCGCCTCGCCGGTGCCTCCACAAGCCGACCCACCTGTGTGGTGAGGGGCCGCGCCGATTCTCCCAAAGGACCAGTCCGCCTTAAACCGCCCTGACCCCTGCTATGCGCGCCCGCACTGAACCGGCCACGGTGCGCTTCTCCAACCCGCCGCTGCCGCGGACGCACCTCGTTGACCCGCCGGAGTGCCCTCGCCGGTTTACCTCCGCCGTCCCAGCCTTGAGTCGCCAGCATGCAGCTGCTGCCGTGGCTCGCCTCAAGCCCGGCCCTCTGCCGTCGCTGCCGCTGACTCGCCGGGGTTCGCCCTTCCGCCGCGGAGCCACCCCTCGCTCAACTACACCTGCTGCTGTTCCTCTACACCGTGCCTGGCCGCACGCGCCGCTCCGCTGGTTTCCTTCAATACGGGGAGCAGTTTTAGGGTCTTGTTTGAAGCACGCATTACTTTTCTCCCGAGGTTCTGAAGAAGGCGCTATGGAGCAGGAGCTGAGATTTTGATAGATCACATAAGGATTAGGGAAAATGGAGAGGCTCCAGATAAGACACTTGACGTCACTGTTATCAGTTGAATAAAGCCGCTTTGCAGTAATGAAATTCAGTATAGCAAAATTTATAGGATGGTGATTTGGAGAGTCCAAACAGATAAGCCAAGAAAACCTGCACAGGAAAAAAACGAGTCTATCATGACATGATAACAGCTGAATGAAGTTTGGTCAGAGAAACAACGGCAAGGCGAAACGCTACAGAAGCATCTAGTGGCACGAGCCTACAGTAACACTAAACGAGCAACTTTAGCATCCTGATTATTTCCGCGGTGGCTCCTTTGACAGACTCTCAAGGGTAAATGCTCCTAACCCATATCGCCCAACCATTATGGCACCAGACGGTGAGACGGAATAAGAAAAGAGGAAGGAAAGAGAGGGTAGTGGCTGTTGGTTCTGTTAGGTGTGCGCGTGCCTGCTGCCATTATGGCGTTAACTAAGGCACAATGTCACGTCTCCTAAAGAAAAACAGCATAAGATCAAGGCTACCGGCGTGGCACGCCATGTAGTACTACTTTGGATTTGCTAAGAAGAAAAAATGGGGGCTTGTTGGACGAAAAGTCAAAGTGATCAGGTGTGGTTGAAAATCTTTTAGATGCATACATAAGAATCAAACATAATTCACTGACAGGACAGAAAGATTATCTACGGGTGTCTACGTCTAGATCATCTGTGGTTCACAAACACCAGGTGCCATCCTTTCTATAAATCTCATCAGTATATATTACATTGTTTGAGAAACAATTATTCTAGTCTGTGGTATTTTTATTTCGCAGGACCATTATTTATTACAAAGGTATGGCAAAGGGGCATAAGCCAATATTGTTTTTGTACTAGTGTTTGTCTGTGCCGTACTGCTGGACGGATACGTGAGCAAGTCACCGCCCCCGCTACATCAACATATGCGACTGACTCATCGTTCGCGCCTACAGCCGACTCGCCCACCTTTACCGGGGTGATCATCAACTCCGCGGTGGATATTTACTGGCCGGACATATCAGGTGAAATCCATCCAGTATATTTTTTATTATATATTGCTTTCTTTAAAAGAGCAATTACTCTGGCTTGCAAACTTATCTAATGCAGGACCATAAATCACCATATTGGTGCAAATTTAAAGGTCGTCAGAAAATTTCCGTCTTCAAAAGAAGGACTCCGATTTATAATCCGGCTCAAGGGAAAGCTATCTCCCGAAAAGCTTTGAAGCTCTCAATATCCGGTTTAAGAATTTCCGGTTCAAAAAGAATAATCTCTCGCAAGTTTGAGTTTTCAGGAAAAATTAAAGGGACCAAAAAGAGTCTGCTGCACAACATAGCTCAAATATAGGTACCCCTTGAGCACAACTCATGGTATCATTTGGGGGCTTGGTCGTATTCGAACCATAGCTACACCTCTTGATCCGGCTATCAAGCCAATATTATCATAAGAGCACAGCTCTGGTTATTTCAGTAATCCGGCTATCAAGCCAATATTATCATAAGGGGCCAAAGAGAGTCTGCTGCACAGCACAGCTCAAAAATGGGTATCCCTTGAGCATAGCTCACAATATCACTTGGGGGCTATGTTTGAACCATAGTCACACCTCTTGATAGGCTTAAGGTCACCAGGGAAATCACTTGGTGACTCTGGTCGTATCTGAACCACAGCTTATACCCTCTTGATCAGCATAAGGGCACCAGGGAAATCACTTGGGGGCTTGGTCGTATCCGAACCATAGCTACACCTCTTGATAGGCATAAGGCCACCAGGGAATCACTTGGGGGCTATGGGTTTGCTAAGAAGAAAAAATGGGGGCTTGTTGGACGAAAAGTCAAAGTGATCAGGTGTGGTTGAAAATCTTTTAGATGCATACATAAGAATCAAACATAATTCACTGACAGGACAGAAAGATTATCTACGGGTGTCTACGTCTAGATCATCTGTGGTTCACAAACACCAGGTGCCATCCTTTCTATAAATCTCATCAGTATATATTACATTGTTTGAGAAACAATTATTCTAGTCTGTGGTATTTTTATTTCGCAGGACCATTATTTATTACAAAGGTATGGCAAAGGGGCATAAGCCAATATTGTTTTTGTACTAGTGTTTGTCTGTGCCGTACTGCTGGACGGATACGTGAGCAAGTCACCGCCCCCGCTACATCAACATATGCGACTGACTCATCGTTCGCGCCTACAGCCGACTCGCCCACCTTTACCGGGGTGATCATCAACTCCGCGGTGGATATTTACTGGCCGGACATATCAGGTGAAATCCATCCAGTATATTTTTTATTATATATTGCTTTCTTTAAAAGAGCAATTACTCTGGCTTGCAAACTTATCTAATGCAGGACCATAAATCACCATATTGGTGCAAATTTAAAGGTCGTCAGAAAATTTCCGTCTTCAAAAGAAGGACTCCGATTTATAATCCGGCTCAAGGGAAAGCTATCTCCCGAAAAGCTTTGAAGCTCTCAATATCCGGTTTAAGAATTTCCGGTTCAAAAAGAATAATCTCTCGCAAGTTTGAGTTTTCAGGAAAAATTAAAGGGACCAAAAAGAGTCTGCTGCACAACATAGCTCAAATATAGGTACCCCTTGAGCACAACTCATGGTATCATTTGGGGGCTTGGTCGTATTCGAACCATAGCTACACCTCTTGATCCGGCTATCAAGCCAATATTATCATAAGAGCACAGCTCTGGTTATTTCAGTAATCCGGCTATCAAGCCAATATTATCATAAGGGGCCAAAGAGAGTCTGCTGCACAGCACAGCTCAAAAATGGGTATCCCTTGAGCATAGCTCACAATATCACTTGGGGGCTATGTTTGAACCATAGTCACACCTCTTGATAGGCTTAAGGTCACCAGGGAAATCACTTGGTGACTCTGGTCGTATCTGAACCACAGCTTATACCCTCTTGATCAGCATAAGGGCACCAGGGAAATCACTTGGGGGCTTGGTCGTATCCGAACCATAGCTACACCTCTTGATAGGCATAAGGCCACCAGGGAATCACTTGGGGGCTATGGGTTCGAACCATAGTTACACCTCTTGATAAGCATAAGGGCACTAGGGAAATCACTTGGGGGCTTGGTCATATTCGAACCATAGCTACACCTCTTGATCGGCACAATGCCATAATTATGACTACACGGGGGCTCTGGTCATATCCGAATCATAGCTTAAACCCTCTTGATCATACATATATATCATCATTATACATTACATCATACATCATCATTACATCATCATAGCATGTATCATATGTGCATGGACATACCGGCTTATACGGCAGGAATCGGTTTTCAAACCAGGTTATACTTATTAAAATCTTTAATAGCCAACACGGCAAGGATTTTATTATGGTTATCAATAACCAGTATTATGATTAAGGTTTTCAAAGTCGCTTTAGCGCAATGGCTATCATTATCAATGGATATGATTTATTATACAATTAAAGGAATAGTCCCGAGTCGCTGCAGGCTTACGACCCGACACTTGGGGGCTACATTATTCAAATTGGGATTACATCAAATACACAAGTCTCATGTCGCGGCAAGCATGCACCATGACACTTGGGGGCTAATGTAAAGTCATTGTTTGCTCACTTATTGAAGACCCGACTCATCACATCATAATGAGCCGGCCCTTGGGGGCTACCAATTGCTCCTGCCAACAATTCAAGGTACACAGATTTCCATCTATTATTGAAGGATCCACTGCTCAGTTGGTAAAACACAAGGCTCTTAACCTTGTGGATGTGGGTTCAAGCCCCATGATGGGGGTTACATCATATGATGTTATTTTCATTGAAGAATATATCAAGTCCCAGCTCAATATTATCTTATTGAGCCGGCCCTTGGGGGCTACACATTGCTGCTGAAGTTTACATGATCATATTTACAAAGTCCCTGCTCATTATTGCATAATAACCCGACCCTTGGGGGCTACACTGGTTGAAGTTTTTATGAGCATAAGGCAATTTCAAGTCCCGGGTTGCTACAAGCATGACAACCCGGCACTTGGGGGCTACATATGTGGAATACTCAGTTTTGACTAGTGATTGAGATGAAAAACCTGGATTTCTTCAAGCTTGTGACATTCATATTGAAGCAAGTCTTAAGCTGTTGCTATGCTACCTTCTTAAGACTTGGGGTCTACAAGTGATAGGCATATAAGAGGTATATTTTCAAGCTTGATGTTAACTACAATTATGACCCGGTGCCATCAATATTTGTAAACCGGCAATGATAAACTGGCAAGTTTAAGTCTTAAACCGGCAAAGTTCTACATTCTTAAACTGGCAAAGTTCTACATTCTTAAACCGGCAAGTTCTACACCGGCTGAAGATCAGATGAGTATTTCAAAGACCAATATTTTTTAAGCATTGGGAGCTGAGTCAAAGGAGTTATTCTTCACAATATTTATCCGTGACAAGCCAATGTCAGCAAATTGATTGTGAAGCTGGCCTATTGACCCGGATCTTCTAGAAGAAAGAAGTGACAAGGACTTAAGGATGATCAGGATCAGTTTAACATGGATAAATCCAAATTAAACTGGGGGCTAATGTCAGGGATATACCCCGCTGTATGATCCGACCGGAGTTATAACCCGGCTGGGACTTAGTAAGCCGGTAGGTGTTAAAGCAGGTGGTAAACCGGCAGGTGTTAAGACAGGTGGTAAACCGGCTGACAGTTAAGACAGACAGGTAAAACAGGCAGTTAACCCAGACGGTAAACCGGCCGATTGTTAAACCGACTGACAGTTAAGACAGGAGTTAAGTCAGATGATAACTCAGCAGATATTCTTAAACCGGCAGACCATCTTAAACCGGCAAAAGTTTACTCCCGGCAGACCATCTTAAACCGTCACCAGTTAACTCCCGGCAGGCAGTGGTAACTGGGTTGCTAGGAGTTATGAAGCCCAAGACGTTATGAAGCCCAAGATGTTAAGAAGCCCATGAAGAGAAGTCATAATAGTTAAGTCTTAAGTCTGAGTTGGACTCTACATGTAACACGCCCCTTCAACTTATATAAGGAGGGACAGGGCTCCCCAAAGAGGGACAAGGAAGAAGAAACAATCTTAAGGGTTAGGGTTAACTGGGAGAGCCGGTTTACGGCGACTTCCTCATGATCATAATGAGAGGTAGCCTCAAACAACACGTAGGGTTGTTACCGGATGATGTTTCTCGGGGCCTGAAGCTGTCTAAACCCTTGTCTCGCGTTGCATCTCTCGATTCCACTCAACCCCTCTCAAGCTACCACATAGATGCGTTGGCCTCACGACTAAGTCCTCACACTAGGACATCTGCCGTGACAACTCCACGACGGTTGGGGTCGAGCGATGCATGGAGGTTTGCGCGTTTCTCTCGTACACGTACATGCGTGTGTGCAAGGCGTTGGGCTCTAACTGAATCCGAGCGAGGCGTTGGGATCTAACTGAACCCGAGCGATTGCACTAGCTACGTTACTGAACCCCGATCGGTCGCTTGTTGTTAACTGAACCCGAGTGATTCATTCATTATTGCTGCTAACTGAAGTTGATCAAAGCTGCCTCTTGATGAACAGTTCCCGGTGGGGGTTGGATGAACAGTATCCCGTGGTAGTAGAGGCCGTTGCCGCTGGATGAACAGGACCCCAATCGAGGAGGTGGGGGTGGATGAACAGTAGTCGATGGAGGGACCCCATACGTGGAGGGCTGGTTAAATAGGACCCCGTGGAGGGGCTGGTTGAACAGGACCCCGTGGAGTGCTGGTTGAATAGTAGCTGGTGGAGGCTGGATGAACATGACCCCGTGGAGGGCTGGATGAAGAATAGCCGGTGGAGGCTGGATGAACAGGCCCCTGTGGATGAACAGTAGCCGGTGGAGGCTAGAGGAAGTCTATGGTGGATGAACAGTAGCCTGTGGTAGGAGTCCCGTTTTGCGGTACGCCACACCCCTCCCGATGAACAGGACCCCGTTTCGACCGTAGGCACTCCAACACAAGTCCGTTTCCTCCTTTTGCAGTACACACTACTGCATGATGCTGCTAACGCGACACTACGATCAGAGACCCTTCGACGAAACTGTGTGCGATGCAATAATTGCAAACGATGGTGTAAAAGAACCGTCAAAAAAGGTGCAAAATGTTTGCGATGGCGGAGCCATTAAACACGGTTCAGATTTTAGTTGTGTGTGCGATGCAGGGCATACGGTTTAGTCCAATGAACTATTTGCGATTAGGCGGAACAAAAGAAACGGGTAACCTTATGAAGGCGTGTGCGATATACAACATACGGTTCACTCGGATGAACTGTTTGTGATTAGGCAACACAAAAGAAACAGTCAGCCAGATCAAGGTGTGTGTGATTGGGGGCATACGCTTCAGAAAGATTAACTGTTTGCGATTTGGCAACAGAACAGAAACGGGTCAGCCAGATCAATGTGTCTGCGATTGATGGCATACACTTCACATGGATGAACTGTTTGCGATTAGCCACAACAAACTGCAACAGTTAGATAGATCAATGTGTGTGTGCTAGATGGGCACACACATTCTAATTAAAAGAAGTGTGCGCGATGGTAATAACGAGCATGCACGGTTGTTGGAACAAGACGTGTGCTGACATTGCCTATTGCGGTGCACCCAATGGTGCAAACACCACGTACTCGGCCGAGAAGGCGTACGTGCCCATGTTATGCCTTCCAGGAATAGTGCCGCACTTATAACCATTAGTAAATGTTGAGCATGCGTCCCGTCACATTCCAAATTGCAAACCTGTTCACACCGATCAAAACCTAAACGGTTTCCCACTTAGGAGCGTATTACTACTCGGTTATAAATACTACTACTCCAAGATGACTGCACATTCCTCCTCAACTCCTCATCCACAAAAACAAAGTCATTGATCATCGTTTCCTTTGCGTCTGCCATGGCCAGCGTGAGTTCTGGGTTGAGAGATTGCCACCAGGGAGATGCGAGCATGGAAGCGGAAGCATGAGAGATGTCCCGCCTCGCCGCGAACGCAGCCGGCATGTGCCGCCGCGCGGCTGTAGCGGCACAGAGGTCCCGCTGTGCCGCCGAAACAACACGCAGGTCCGCCGCGCCATTGATGCGGCAGACTGGTCCGACCGTGCCGCAGAAGCAGAAGAGATGTCCCGCCATGCCGCGAATGCAGCAGAGGTGTCCTCCCACGTCGCGGAAGCCTGGGAAAATGTCTCGCGGGCAGGAGAGGACTCTTATAGGCGGATGCATGCGATCGTCCATAGCTAGATGGATCAGACTCTCCGACTGGGCGAGGTTTCAGGACGACATGAAAGCCTCTTTTGCCGACGTCATCCGGCAACTAAATGAGAGCAGTGCGAAGCTCCGGGCCAAGCGCGACCTGCTGAGGGCGAAGATTGTTGGAAGTGTGCAGCAGCAGGAGGAGACCGCTGCCTTGTTGAAGAGGACCGGCGTCATCGTCGACAAACTTATGGACGAGAATGCCATGCTGCACATCAAGCGTAGAAGGCTGGTGGAGGAATCTGTGGATTTTCTCAAGGAGCATCTTGAGGACAAGAAAGAGCTCATCGCCGCTCGCCGCAGAGACTAGTTCCCGCGGCATGCAGCAACATAGAGATCAACGAGGCAGATCGTTGTCTTCCTTCTTATTTCACCCTTGTGTATTTCGGGTGTTGCCGCATGTGGCTTTTTTTAATTATGTTCCCAAATATGCAAGACAATTATTATCCACTGTCATCGTCCTTATATTCATCATGCTTGCTATAAGTCGCAGCCGATGCTATATAGGTCCGTCAGGTCTTACATCAAGATCCGTGCAAAACTTTCTTTTCAGATTTTCATTTCTCTCTCTTAAATCTCAGTCCAGTGAGACACATGGCCACGCCGTAGAACAGGGGCTCGGGCGCCATTAATGGAGATGCTAGGAGGGAGGTGTGTGGTGGGTAGCGGCCAAATGGCTCTCCTCCTGATGAGCATGCGCAGGGGTCTGATCGCACGCCTCCCATACTCAAATAGCTACCCTGCACGACACCTCCTAGCCAATAAAAAAGGGGACGCGTGGCGGCACATAAATGGTAAGTAGAACACCCACGGTTTCAATAATACTTGTGTTTTTGATTTGTCACGTGACATCACTTGTTTCAAAATGACTTTGTTGATTGTTAATGTGTGCGCCTTCGCAAATTGGACAGAAAAATTACCACAGCATGTTGGTGCCATGTCATGACACCATGCCAAGTTTCATGATTTTCAGGCGTGTTTTGGATTTATAGGAATTAAAAAACCAAGTTTCTCAATCTTTCCGGCTGAGCCACGACGCCCAGATGTTTAAATTTCATTCCCATTTATTGCATGGGACCTAGAAATTCACCCAAGGACACACATGTGATTTTTCAAACAACTTTGGTGCACTGGAGCCTGTGCTTGTAGTTCAAATTTGTATTATGCACATTAAATGCGCAGAAACTCGATTAATGTATAAAACAGGCCAAACGAACCCGGAATAATTCCAAAATTTAGCACGATACTTCTACTTCGTGTAATCAGCCTATGTAAAAAAATTAAGATGGGAGAAGGCAGTGTACGTATCTCATTTCGCACACGGAGGTGACACGTTTCCTCTCGGAACCACGAGCCTTCTTGAGGAAAACTCCGGTTTGCAAGAAGCTTACACCAAAGCTTGTCCCAATTCGGCCTAAAAAATTACCGCAACATGTTGGTGCCATGTCATGACACCATGCCAAGTTTCATGATTTTCAGGCGTGTTTTGGATTTACAGGAATTAAAAAACCAAGTTTCGCAATCTTTCCGGCTGAGCCACGACGCCTAGATGTTTGAATTTCATTCTCATTTCTTGCATGGGACCTATAAATTCACCCAAGGACACACATGTGATTTTCAACCAACTTTGGTGCACTAGAGCATGTGCTTGTAGTTCAAATATGAATTATGCACATTAAATGCGCAGAAACACAATTGATGTATAAAAAGGCCAAACGAATCCGGAATAATTCCAAAATTTAGCACGATACTTCTATTTGGTCTAATCTGCCTGTGTAAAAAAATTAAGGCGGAAGAAGGCAGTGTACGTATCTCGTTTTGCACACAGAGGTGACACGTCCCCTCTCGGAACCATGAGCCTTCTTGAGGGAAGCTCCGGTTTGCAAGAAGCTTACACCAAAGCTTGTCCCAATTCGGCCAAAAAAATTCACTGCAGCATGTTGGTGCCATGTCATGACACCATGCCAAGTTTCATGATTTCCAGGCGTGTTTTGGATTTATAGGAATTAAAAAACCAAGTTTCTTAATCTTTCTGGCCGAGCCACGATGCCCAGATGTTTGAATTTCATTCCCATTTCTTGCATGGGACCTATAAATACACCCAAGGACACACATGTGATTTTTCAACCAACTTTGGTGCACTAGAGCATGTGCTTGTAGTTTAAATTTAAATTGTGCACATTAAATGCGTAGAAACTTAATTAATGTATAAAAAGGCCAAACGAACCCGGAATAATTCCAAAATTTGGCACGATACTTCTATTTGGTCTAATCTGCCTGTGTAAAAAAATTAAGGCGGGAGACGGCAGTGTATGTATCTCATTTCACACATGGAGGTGACACGTTCCCTCTCGGAACCACAAGCCTTCTTGAGGGAAGCTTCGTTTGCAAGAAGCTTACACCAAAGTTTATACCAATTCGGCCAAAAAAATACTGCAACATGTTGGTGCCATGTCATGACACCATGGCAAGTTTCATGATTTTCAGGCGTGTTTTGGATTTACAGGAATTTAAAAACCAAGTTTCTCTATCTTTTCAGCCGAGCCACGGCGCCCAGATGTTTGAATTTCATTCCGATTTCTTGCATGGGACCTATAAATACACCCAAGGACACACATGTGATTTTTCAACCAACCTTGGTGCACTTGAGCATGTGCTTGTAGTTCAAATTTGAATTATGAACATTAAATGCGCAGACACTCAATTAATGTATAAAAAAGGCCAAACGAATCCGGAATAATTCCAAAATTTAGCACGATACTTCTATTTGGTCTAATCTGCTTGTGTAAAAAAATTAAGGCGGGAGAAGGCAATGTACGTATCTCGTTTTGCACACGAATGTGACACGTTCCCTCTCGGAACAACGAGCCTTCTTGAGGGAAGCTCCGATTTGCAAGAAGCTTACACCTAAGCTTGTCCCAATTCGGCCAAATAAACTAACGCAGCATGTTGGTGCCATGTCATGACACCATGCCAAGTTTCATGATTTTCAGGCGTGTTTTGGATTTACATGAATTTAAGAACCGAGTTTCTCAATCTTTCGGGCCGAGCCACAACGCCAAGATGTTTGAATTTCATTCCTATTTCTTGCATGGGACCTATTAATTCACCCAAAGACACACATGTGATTTTTCAACAAACTTTGGTGCATTGGAGCCTGTGCTTGTAGTTCAAATTTGAATCATGCACATTAAATGCCCAGAGACTCAATTAATGCATAAAAATGTCAAACGAACTCATAATAATTCCAAACTTAAACACGACACTCATGTACTAGTTGCATGTTCACTGTACATAAATGTTCTAGAAATTCAAATGCCATCCATTCCCTCCGTAACACCATTTTGTCTTTCAAAACATAATGAAAAATCAGGTATACCACAAACACTTTACTAGAAAGAATCATGTGGGATGCGATATAAAATATCTTGGCACACCGTCTTGTCTGGCTTACGCAGGAAGCTTCGTCTTCTACAGTCCACCGCCCCTGCTTGAACCACACTTGCGCGCTGGTTTCTCGCGGCACCGAGCGAAATTTTTTTGTCACCGCGGAAATATCTATCTCCCCGCCCCCTCCCTCCTACCAAAAGCCACATTTCCATTGTTCCTCCTTGCTTTCCAAGTTCAAACCTTCACTGCTGCTTACTGTCAGCTCAGCCTCCTCACCGGCGAGCCTTCTTCTTGCAGCGCCGCCTCCTCGTCGGCTACCCTTCTTCTTGTAGTGCCGCCTCCTCGCCGGCGACACTTCTTCTTGCAGCGCCGCCTCCTCGCCAGCGACCCTCCTTCTCGCTGCGTGGCCTCCTCGCCGCCGACCCTTCTTCTTGCCATGCGGCCTCCTCGCCGCCGACCCTACTTCTTGTCGCGCGGCCTCGTCAATATGGTCAAGTAATCCACACCACACCCACCCCATCCTCCTCCTTTCCCGTCCCACATGCCCCGACCGACGGCGCGACACCTTCCACCGAAATCACTGCCCCTCCTCCAATTAAGCGCCACCCACAGCCATTTTGCATGCAGTATAACTTGGAGCTCAGTAGCATGCGGCCGCACATGCACACGAGGTCGCTATGGCTGGCATGCGTGTCGACCACCAAATCTTGGAGGAGCACCTCGTCTTCGAGGCCACCGTTGACACCGCCACGCGGTTGTCTACTTTAAAATACAGTTCGTGCTATTTTCTCGAGGCCACCGCCCGTGCCTTCTAGTTATTTGTCCTCTATAATGTTAATATGCAATCTAATGTTCAGTTAACAGTTTGGTCCTCTGAAATGTAATGTTTCGTTAACACTTTGGTCCAACAATTGCTACATCTCATAGTACTGTTCTCAAGCATTCTTTGTTTTATTAATTGTCTTATCTTCTAGTACATGTTTCCATTCTGCAATGTCGTGCTCAGTTAACTATTTTGGTTCATTTGGTCTGTTCCCCATTTAACTGTTTGGTTCAGTTCTGCAATTTGATTTTCATTTGTTGTGGGTACAATTTCATATTGTTATGCATGTGACACCAATCGAATTTGGCTGTACTCAATACATATTCTACTAATAGTATGGCAACTCTTAGTTAACCTGGTCAAGATCTTCCTTATGTGTGTTGTAGGGAAACAATGGGAGACACTGCGGTTTACCATCGAGGTTTGTTCAAGTAGGGTCCTTTGTCTAATATCACATTATTGTGTAGTTGCAGGAATCATTCTAATATTTAGGTTTCTTACAATTTGGTCTTGCACATGTAGGTCCTGCTGCCAGAGGCTTAGACCCACTGTTCGACCCATTTTGCATATGGGGAAATGAGATGTCCATGAATATCAGTCAAGTCAAGAAACTCAAAAAGATTGTTAGGATGAAGAAACTTGCAACGAATAACAACAAGATCTTTGTTTGCACAATGAAGAAGACATCAGTCAACTATAGGATGGTACCAACTCTTTTACCTTGTTTTTCCCCTTGCGCCATTTCAAAATTTACAACAGCGATTTATGCATAGCTTTGTTTTCAGTACTTTTCAAAGCAGTTCACCAATGATTACCTCTCAAACGACCTGCATGGTGAAGAGGCGAGGAAGGTATTCATTCAACACCCACGGTACAATATTGAAGTCTTGTTGAAGAGGACGAAGGTTGGGCGGGAAATTATCCATAACCACTGGCCTAAAGTTGCAAGGACATTCAACATCACTGAAGGCTCAATATTTGCCTTCCGCTTCTGCAGTTTCCCAGATGAGATTCATTTGTCTATTTACTGTGTATGATGCTACTTTCCAAAGGTTTTTGATGCTGCATGTGAAACTTGGTGTTATTGTGTAATGGCTTAACTGAGTGCCGAAGCTATCTGATGTAATTCGATTATGAAATCCTGGTTGCTTTTATACGGATAAGGAATACCTGGTGTGTTTTATAAGAAATATCAGTTTGATTAGTACATGGATTATCAATAATAGGCTAATTACCCTGCTTATTGGGGTTTTCTATTGCAGATGGTTACTAAGACAACACCATGGGCGATGAACTCAAACAACCCGCACGGTTTCTAGAAAGTAGGTGTGTTCGATCAACTAACAATCACACACGGCTTCCGACAATGAACTGTTTGCATTAGGCCACATTGCACAAACGTTTCCACACAAAGAACTGTGTGTGATATACATACGTACAGAAATGTTTTTCTAGGATTCACCGTGTGGGATGTACATACCTACGGAAATGATTTTCTGGGATTCACCATGTGGGATGTACATACCTACGGAAATGTTTTTCTCGGATTACCGTGTGGGATGTACATACCTACGGAAATGTTTGGGTTTCGATGCCTCGCCCGATCGCACACGGCCCCAGCCTGTGTCCTAGGAGGGCCTATCCCCGACGATTTATGGGTCGTGTGGGAAGGACCCCCCTATCGCCCACACTCACTTGGCAACGGTTCCAAATGCCTTCGCGGAAAGGGGTTAAAAACCGTTTGTATAGCACGTCGGTGTACCAGTGACACCACACCCCTCCCGATCAACAGCACCCCGTTTTGACCGTAGGCACTCGAACAGAAGTCTGTTTCCTCCATTTTGCGGTACGCCAGACACTTCCCGATGAACATGACCCCGTATCGATCGTACACGGTCGAAAAAAGGCCGTTTCCTCCGTTCTGTGGTACACCAGACCTTCTTTCGGTTGTTTCGTCCAAGCCGGTTGACGCTTGTTTACTCCATTCCGACCTTGCCGGTTGACTACCAGTGAACAAAATTAGTCGATGTATGCGTTAGAGACCCGGCCCCTATGTACGTACATAGCCGTATTTATTATCTTACAGCATGGTCGTACGTACGTGTACATGATATAGACATGACTGCGTGACATGCTATGTTACGTCACTGCAGAGAGACCGATTGACTGCTATGTATGTACTTGTTCACGGCCGGACAGATAATGCTACCTTCGCTTCAACCTGGTGGGTCCCAGCTATCAGGGGGTAAGAACGCAGTTCCTTCTGTGCGAAGGAAAAGCCGGTGGGTCCCAGCTATTAGGGGGACATTTTTTCCACAAAATACAGAGGCCCTTCCGGTAGGTCTGAGGTGTCACGTGGAGGAACCATTATTTTGCGCGAGATAAGGAGGCACTTCCTTGCGTGCGGCCATGGACACAGCTGTCAGCCTCTCCACTTATAGACCTCTTCTGATGGTTGTCGTTCGTTACCAGTGTTGAAGACGTCGTACCGCCCGAGAGCACCAAGGTGGTGGACGACGTCGCGACCTAGGAAGGGATCGACCCGGAGCCGGGGAATACGCAGCAGTGGATGCCCACGCGAAGGGGAGTGCTACCTCTTGAGCACTGCGTTAGTTTTCCCTTGGAGAGGAAAGGGTGATGCAGCATAGCAGCGTAAGTATTTCCCTCAGTTTTTGAGAACCAAGTTATCAATCCAGTTGGAGGCCATGCACGAGTCCCTCGCACCTACACAAACAAATAAACTCCTGGCAACCAACGCGATAAAGGGGTTGTCAATCCCTTCACGGTCACCTACGAGAGTGAGATCTGATAGATATGATAAGATAATATTTTTGGTATTTTTATGATAAAGAGAAATAAAGCTGCAAGTAAAATAAATGGCAAAGGAAATAACTAAGTATTGGAAGATTAATATGATGGAAAATAGACCCGGGGGCCATAGGTTTCACTAGTGGCTTCTCTCGAGAGCATAAGTATTACGGTGGGCGAACAAATTACTATTGAGCAATTGACAGAATTGAGCATAGTTATGAGAATATCTAGGTATGATCATGTATACAGGCATCACGTCTGAGACAAGTAGACCGACTCATGCCTGCATCTACTACTATTACTCCACACATCGACCGCTATCCAGCATGCATCTAGAGTATTAAGTTCATAAGAATAGAGTAACACCTTAAGCAAGATGACATGATGTAGAGGGATAAACTCATGCAATATGATATAAACCCCATCTTGTTATCCTTGATGGCAACAATACAATACGTGCCTTGCTGCCCCTACTGTCACTTGGAAAGGACACCGCAAGATTGAACCCAAAGCTAAGCACTTCTCCCATTACAAGAAAGATCAATCTAGTAGGCCAAACCAAACTGATAATTCGAAGAGACTTGCAAAGATAACCAATCATACATAAAAGAATTCAGAGAATATTCAAATATTGTTCATAGATAAACTTGATCATAAACCCACAATTCATCGGTCTCAACAAACACACCGCAAAAGAAGATTACATTGAATAGATCTCCACAAGAGAGGGGGAGAACTTTGTATTGAGATCCAAAAAGAGAGAAGAAGCCATCTAGCTAATAACTATGGACCCGAAGGTCTGAAGTAAACTACTCACACTTCATCAGAGAGGCTATGGTGTTGATGTAGAAGCCCTCCGTGATCGATACCCCCTCCGACAGAGCTCCAGAAAAGGCCCCAAGATGGGATCTCGTGGATACAGAAAGTTACGGCGGTGGAATTAGGGTTTTGGATCCGTATCTGGTAGTTTGGGGGAAGAAGTACGTCGGTGGAGCAACATGGGCCCCGCGAGGGTGGAGAGCGCGTCTGGGGGGTAGGCACGCCCCCTACCTCATGCCTTCCTGGTTCATGTCTTGACGTAGGGTCCAAGTCCTCTGGATCACGTTTGTTCCGAAAATCACGTTCTCGAAGGTTTCATTCCGTTTGGACTCCGTTTGATATACTTTTTCTGCGAAACTCTGAAATAGGCAAAAACAGCAATTCTAGGCTGGGCCTCCGGTTAATAGGTCAGTCCCAAAAATAATATAAAAGTGTATAATAAAGCCCAATAATGTCCAAACAGGATTTAATATAGCATGGAACAATCAAAAATTATAGATACGTTGGAGACGTATCAGGGAGTATGAGGGTTGACTGCTTTGGCTGCGGTTTGAGGCTGCCGTCTTTGGAGAATAACAGGGGGTGTGGTGAGTAGAGGGAAGGCCTGGCCAGTGGTGGGAGTAGGGGGGCGGTGAGGCCTGCGTGGTAGCACAGCCGGCCACGGGGGGCAGTAGCAGGCGGCACGGCCTGCGCTGGTTTGAGTGGCAGGAGCAAGTAGACCAGAGGTTGAAGAAGCACGACGACCGTTGGATGGACATCATGCGGCCACCGGAGCTATAATCGTTTATATTGACTAAGTTGACAAAGCCCTGCATCCGAGGCAACTTAGTAGGCCCACAAGCCAACCTCCAAATATGGTGGGACCGACCTAGCAGCGGGGCTATTCATTATTTTTGTGCGTAATAGCTGGTGGATCCGAGCTGTCAGCGGGGGTGGGATGTTTTCTTCGCGAAATACAGAGGCCCTTCGGGTGGGTCCTAGCTGTCAGGAGGAGGAATCATTATTTTGCGCGTAATAAGGAGGCACTTCCTACACGCAAAAAAAGGAGGCACTTCCTGTTGGAAATATGCCCTAGACGCAATAATAAAAGCATTATTATTATATTTCCTTGTTCATGATAATTGTCTTTATTCATGCTATAATTGTGTTATCCGGAAATCGTAATACATGTGTGAATAACAGACACCGACATGTCCCTAGTGAGCCTCTAGTTGACTAGCTCGTTGATCAACAGATAGTCATGGTTTCCTGACTATGGACACTGGATGTCATTGATAACGAGATCACATCATTGGGAGAATGATGTGATGGACAAGACCCAATCCTGAACATAGCACAAGATCGTATAAGTTCGTTTGCTAGAGTTTTCCAATGTCAAGTATCTTTTCCTTAGACCATGAGATCGTGTAACTCCCGGATACCGTAGGAGTGCTTTGGGTATGCCAAACGTCACAACGTAACTGGGTGACTATAAAGGTAGACTACGGGTATCTCCGAAAGTGTCTGTTGGGTGACATGGATCAAGACTGGGATTTTTCACTCCGTATGACGGAGAGGTATCACTGGGCCCACTCGGTAATGCATCATCATAATGAGCTCAGAGTGACCAAGTGTCTGGTCACGGGATCATGCATTACGGTACGAGTAAAGTGACTTGCCGGTAACGAGATTGAACGAGGTATTGGGATACCGACGATCGAATCTCGGGCAAGTAACATATCGATAGACAAAGGGAATAGCGTACGGGGTTGATAGAATCCTCGACATCGTGGTTCATCCGATGAGATCATCGTGGAGCATGTGGGAGCCAACATGGGTATCCAGATCCCGCTGTTGGTTATTGACCGGAGAGTCGTCTCGGTCATGTCTGCTTGTCTCCCGAACCCGTAGGGTCTACACACTTAAGGTTCAGTTACGCTAGGGTTGTAGGGATATGTATATGCAGTAACCCGAATGTTGTTCGGAGTCCCGGATGAGATCCCGGACGTCACGAGGAGTTCCGGAATGGTCCGGAGGTAAAGATTTATATATGGGAAGTCCTGTTTCGGGCATCGGGACAAGTTTCAGGGTTATCGGTATTGTACCGGGACCACCGGAAGGGTCCCGGGGGTCCACCGGGTGGGTCCACCTGTCCCGGGGGGCCACATGGGCTGTAGGGGGTGCGCCTTGGCCTAATGGGCCAAGGGCACCAGCCCCACATAGGCCCATGCGCCTAGGGTTTGAAGGGGGAAGAGTCCTAGGAGGGGAAGGCACCTCCTAGGTGCCTTGGGGGGGAGGGAAACCCCCCTTGGCCGCCGCACCCCCTAGGAGATTGGATCTCCTAGGGCCGGCCACCCCCCTTGGCACCCCTATATATAGTGGGGGAGAGGAGGGACTTCATACCTGAACGCCTTGGCCTTTGGTTGCCTCCTTCTCCCTCCCCAACACCTCCTCCACCTCCATAGTGCTTAGCGAAGCTCTGCCGGAGTACTGCAGCTCCATCAACACCACGCCGTCGTGCTGCTGCTGGTGCCATCTCCCTCAACCTCTCCTCCCTCCCTTGCTGGATCAAGAAGGAGGAGACGTGGCTGTTCCGTACGTGTGTTGAACGCGGAGGTGCCGTCCGTTCGGCGCTGGTCATCGGTGATTTGGATCACGTCGAGTACGACTACATCATCACCGTTCTTTTGAACGCTTCCGCTCGCAATCTACAAAGGTATGTAGATGCATCTAATCACTCGTTGCTAGATGAACTCCTAGATGATCTTGGTGAAACGAGTAGGAAAATTTTTGTTTTCTGCAACGTTCCCCAACAGTGGCATCATGAGCCAGGTCTATGCGTAGTTCTTCTTGCGCGAGTAGAACACAATTTGTTGTGGGCGTAGATTTGTCAACTTTCTTGCCATTACTAGTCCTTTCTTGCTTCAGCGGTATTGTGGGATGAAGCGGCCCAGACCAACCTTACACGTACGCTTACGTGAGACCGGTTCCACCGACTAACATGCACTAGTTGCATAAGGTGGCTGGCGGGTGTCTGTCTCTCCCACTTTAGTTGGAGCGGAATCGATGAACAGGGTCCTTATGAAGGGTAAATAGAAATTGACAAATCACGTTGTGGCTTTAACGTAGGTAAGAAAACGTTCTTGCTAGAACCCTAATTCAGCCACGTAAAACTTGCAACAACAATTAGAGGACGTCTAACTTGTTTTTGCAGCAAGTGGTTTGTGATATGATATGGCCAAAGTTGTGATGAATGATGAATGATCTGTATGTGATGTATGAGATGTTCATGCTATTGTAATAGGATTCACGACTTGCATGTCGATGAGTATGACAACCGGCAGGAGCCATAGGAGTTGTCTTTATTCTTTTAATGACCTGCGTGTCATCGAGAAACGCCATGTAAATTACTTTACTTTATTGCTAAACGCGTTAGCCATAGTAGTAGAAGTAATAGTTGGCGAGCAACTTCATGGAGACACGATGATGGAGATCATGATGATGGAGATCATGGTGTCAAGCCGGTGACAAGATGATCATGGAGCCCCAAGATGGAGATCAAAGGAGCTATGTGATATTGGCCATATCATGTCATGTTTATTATTTGATTGCATGTGATGTTTATCATGTTTCGCATCTTGTTTACTTAGAACGACGGTAGTAAATAAGATGATCCCTCACAATAAATTCAAGAAGTGTTCCCCCTAACTGTGCACCGTTGCAACAGTTCGCTGTTTCAAAACACCACGTGATGATCGGGTGTTTTATTCAGACGTTCACATACAATGGGTGTAAGACAGATTTACACATGCAAACACTTAGGTTGACTTGACGAGCCTAGCATGTACAGACATGGCCTCGGAACACAGAAGACCGAAAGGTCGAGCATGAGTCGTATAGAAGATACGATCAACATGAAGATGTTCACCGATGTTGACTAGTCCGTCTCACGTGATGATCGGACACGGTCTAGTTTAACTCGGATCATGTAATACTTAGATGACTAGAGGGATGTCTAATCTAAGTGGGAGTTCACTAATAATTTGATTAGTTGAACTTAATTATCATGAACTTAGTCTAAATATCTTTGCAATATGTCTTGTAGATCAAATGGCCAACGTAGTCCTCAACTTCAACGCGTTCCTAGAGAAAACTAAGCTGAAAGACGATGGCAGCAACTATACGGACTGGGTCCGGAACCTGAGGATCATCCTCATAGCTACCAAGAAAGATTATGTCCTACAAGCACCGCTTGGTGACGCACCCGTTCTCCCTGCAGAACAAGATGTTATGAACGCTTGGCAGGCACGTTTCGATGACTACTCCCTCGTTCAGTGCGGCATGCTTTACAGCTTAGAGCCGGGGCTCCAAAAGCGTTTTGAGAGACATGGAGCATATGAGATGTTCGAAGAGCTGAAAATGGTTTTCCAAGCTCATGCCCGGGTCGAGAGATATGAAGTCTCCGACAAATTCTTCAGCTGTAAGATGGAGGAAAACAGTTCTGTCAGTGAGCACATACTCACTATGTCTGGGTTGCATAACCGCTTGACTCAGCTGGGAGTTAATCTCCCGGATGATGCGGTCATTGACAGAATCCTCCAGTCGCTTCCACCAAGCTACAAGAGCTTTGTGATGAACTTCAATATGCAGGGGATGGAAAAGACCATTCCTGAAGTATTTGCTATGCTGAAATCAGCAGAGGTAGAAGTCAGGAAGGAACATCAAGTGTTGATGGTCAATAAAACCACTAAGTTCAAGAAAGGCAAGGGTAAAAAGAACTTCAAGAAGGATGGCAAGGAGGTTGTCGCGCCCGGCAAGCAAGCTGCCGGGAAGAAGCCAAGGAATGGACCCAAGCCCGAGACTGAGTGCTTTTATTGCAAGGGAAGCGGTCACTGGAAGCGGAACTGCCCTAAGTACTTAGCGGATAAGAAGGCCGGCAAAACAAAAGGTATATGTGATATACATGTAATTGATGTGTACCTTACTAGTGCTCGTAGTAGCTCCTGGGTATTTGATACGGTGCAGTTGCTCACATTTGTAACTCAAAGCAGGGGCTGCGGAATAAGCGGAAACTGGCAAAGGACGAGGTGACGATGCGCGTCGGGAATGGTTCCAAGGTCAATGTGATCGCCGTCGGCACGCTACCTCTGCATCTCCCTTCGGGATTAGTTTTAAACCTTAATAATTGTTATTTAGTGCCAGCTTTGAGCATGAACATTGTATCGGGATCTCGTTTAATTCGAGATGGCTACTCTTTTAAATCTGAGAATAATGGTTGTTCCATTTTTATGAGAGATATGTTTTATGGTCATGCTCCTATGGTGAATGGTTTATTCCTTATGAATCTCGAACGTGATGCTACACATATTCATAATGTGAGTACCAAAAGAAGTAAGGTTGATAATGATAGTCCCACATACTTGTGGCACTGCCGCCTTGGTCACATAGGTGTCAAACGCATGAAGAAGCTCCATGCTGATGGACTTTTAGAGTCTCTTGATTATGAATCATTTGACACGTGCGAACCATGCCTTATGGGTAAAATGACCAAGACTCCGTTCTCAGGAACAATGGAGCGAGCAACCGACTTATTGGAAATCATACATACTGATGTATGCGGTCCGATGAGTGTTGAGGCTCGCGGTGGCTATCGTTATGTTCTCACTCTCACTGATGATTTAAGTAGGTATGGGTATATCTACTTAATGAAACACAAGTCTGAAACCTTTGAAAAGTTCAAGGAATTTCAGAGTGAGGTTGAAAATCAACGTGACAGGAAAATCAAGTTTCTGCGATCAGATCGTGGAGGAGAATACTTGAGTCACGAGTTTGGGGCACACTTAAGAAAATGTGGAATAGTTTCACAACTCACGCCGCCTGGAACACCTCAGCGTAATGGTGTGTCCGAACGTCGTAATCGCACTCTGTTAGATATGGTGCGATCTATGATGTCTCTTACCGATTTACCGCTTTCTTTTTGGGGCTATGCTTTAGAGACTGCCGCATTCACTTTAAATAGGGCTCCGTCAAAATCCGTTGAGACGACACCGTATGAATTATGGTTTGGGAAGAAACCTAAGCTGTCGTTTCTAAAAGTTTGGGGATGCGATGCTTATGTCAAGAAACTTCAACCTGAAAAGCTCGAACCCAAGTCGGAAAAATGCGTCTTCATAGGATACCCAAAAGAAACTATTGGGTACACCTTCTACCTCAGATCCGAAGGCAAGATCTTTGTTGCCAAGAATGGGTCCCTTTCTGGAGAAAGAGTTTCTCTCGAAAGAAGTAAGTGGGAGGAAAGTAGAGCTTGATGAAGTATCACCTCTTGAACCGGAAAATGGCGCAACTCAAGAAAATGTTCCTGAGGTGCCAGCACCGACTAGAGAGGAAGTTAATGATAATGATCAAGATACTTCTGATCAAGCTCCTACTGAAATTCGAAGGTCCACAAGGACACGTTCCGCACCAGAGTGGTACGGCAACCCTGTCTTGGAAATCATGTTGTTAGACAACGGCGAACCTTCGAACTATGAAGAAGCGATGGCGGGACCGGATTCCGACAAATGGCTGGAAGCCATGAAATCCGAGATAGGATCCATGTATGAAAACAAAGTATGGACTTTGACTGACTTGCCCGTTGAGCGGCGAGCCATAGAAAATAAATGGATCTTTAAGAAGAAGACAGACGCGGATGGTAATGTGACCATCTATAAAGCTCGGCTTGTCGCTAAGGGTTATCGACAAGTTCAAGGGGTTGACTACGATGAGACTTTCTCACCGGTAGCGAAGCTGAAGTCCGTCCGAATCATGTTAGCAATTGCCGCATTCTATGATTACGAAATATGGCAAATGGACGTCAAAACGGCATTCCTTAATGGTTTCCTTAAGGAAGAATTGTATATGATGCAGCCGGAAGGTTTTGTCGATCCTAAGAATGCTGACGAAGTGTGCAAGCTCCAACGCTCGATTTATGGGCTGGTGCAAGCATCTCGGAGTTGGAACATTCGCTTTGATGAGATGATCAAAGCGTTTGGGTTTACACAGACTTATGGAGAAGCCTGCGTTTACAAGAAAGTGAGTGGGAGCTCTGTAGCATTTCTCATATTATATGTAGATGACATACTGTTGATGGGAAATGATATAGAACTCTTGGACAGCATCAAGGCCTACTTGAATAAAAGTTTTTCAATGAAGGACCTTGGAGAAGCTGCTTATATATTAGGCATCAAAATCTATAGAGATAGATCGAGACGCCTCATAGGTCTTTCACAAAGCACATACCTTGATAAGATATTGAAGAAGTTCAATATGGATCAATCCAAGAAGGGGTTCTTGCCTGTGTTACAAGGTATGAAATTGAGCTCAGCTCAATGTCCGACCACGGCAGAAGATATAGAAGAGATGAGCGTCATCCCCTATGCCTCAGCCATAGGTTCTATTATGTATGCCATGCTGTGTACCAGACCTGATGTTAACCTTGCCGTAAGTTTGGTAGGAAGGTACCAAAGTAATCCCGGCAAGGAACACTGGACAGCGGTCAAGAATATCCTGAAGTACCTGAAAAGGACTAAGGAAATGTTTCTCGTTTATGGAGGTGACGAAGAGCTCGTCGTAAAGGGTTACGTCGACGCTAGCTTCGACACAGATCTGGATGACTCTAAGTCACAAACCGGATACGTGTATATTTTGAATGGTGGGGCAGTAAGCTGGTGCAGTTGCAAGCAAAGCGTCGTGGCGGGATCTACATGTGAAGCGGAGTACATGGCAGCCTCGGAGGCAGCACATGAAGCAATATGGGTGAAGGAGTTCATCACCGACCTAGGAGTCATACCCAATGCGTCGGGGCCGATCAAGCTCTTCTGTGACAACACTGGAGCTATTGCACTTGCCAAGGAGCCCAGGTTTCACAAGAAGACAAGGCACATCAAGCGTCGCTTCAACTCCATTCGTGAAAATGTTCAAGATGGAGACATAGAGATTTGTAAAGTACATACGGACCTGAATGTAGCAGATCCGTTGACTAAACCTCTCCCTAGAGCAAAACATGATCAACACCAGAATTCCATGGGTGTTCGATTCATCACAATGTAACTAGATTATTGACTCTAGTGCAAGTGGGAGACTGTTGGAAATATGCCCTAGAGGCAATAATAAAAGCATTATTATTATATTTCCTTGTTCATGATAATTGTCTTTATTCATGCTATAATTGTGTTATCCGGAAATCGTAATACATGTGTGAATAACAGACACCAACATGTCCCTAGTGAGCCTCTAGTTGACTAGCTCGTTGATCAACAGATAGTCATGGTTTCCTGACTATGGACACTGGATGTCATTGATAACGAGATCACATCATTGGGAGAATGATGTGATGGACAAGACCCAATCCTAAACATAGCACAAGATCGTATAGTTCGTTTGCTAGAGTTTTCCAATGTCAAGTATCTTTTCCTTAGACCATGAGATCGTGTAACTCCCGGATACCGTAGGAGTGCTTTGGGTATGCCAAACGTCACAACGTAACTGGGTGACTATAAAGGTAGACTACGGGTATCTCCGAAAGTGTCTGTTGGGTGACATGGATCAAGACTGGGATTTGTCACTCCGTATGACGGAGAGGTATCACTGGGCCCACTCGGTAATGCATCATCATAATGAGCTCAGAGTGACCAAGTGTCTGGTCACGGGATCATGCATTACGGTACGAGTAAAGTGACTTGCCGGTAACGAGATTGAACGAGGTATTGGGATACCGACGATCGAATCTCGGGCAAGTAACATATCGATAGACAAAGGGAATAGCGTACGGGGTTGATAGAATCCTCGACATCGTGGTTCATCCGATGAGATCATCGTGGAGCATGTGGGAGCCAACATGGGTATCCAGATCCCGCTGTTGGTTATTGACCGGAGAGTCGTCTCGGTCATGTCTGCTTGTCTCCCGAACCCGTAGGGTCTACACACTTAAGGTTCAGTTACGCTAGGGTTGTAGGGATATGTATATGCAGTAACCCGAATGTTGTTCGGAGTCCCGGATGAGATCCCGGACGTCACGAGGAGTTCCGGAATGGTCCGGAGGTAAAGATTTATATATGGGAAGTCCTGTTTCGGGCATCGGGACAAGTTTCGGGGTTATCGGTATTGTACCGGGACCACCGGAAGGGTCCCGGGGGTCCACCGGGTGGGTCCACCTGTCCCGGGGGGCCACATGGGCTGTAGGGGGTGCGCCTTGGCCTAATGGGCCAAGGGCACCAGCCCCACATAGGCCCATGCGCCTAGGGTTTGAAGGGGGAAGAGTCCTAGGAGGGGAAGGCACCTCCTAGGTGCCTTGGGGGGGAGGGAAACCCCCCTTGGCCGCCGCACCCCCTAGGAGATTGGATCTCCTAGGGCCGGCCACCCCCCTTGGCACCCCTATATATAGTGGGGGAGAGGAGGGACTTCATACCTGAACGCCTTGGCCTTTGGTTGCCTCCTTCTCCCTCCCCAACACCTCCTCCACCTCCATAGTGCTTAGCGAAGCTCTGCCGGAGTACTGCAGCTCCATCAACACCACGCCGTCGTGCTGCTGCTGGTGCCATCTCCCTCAACCTCTCCTCCCTCCCTTGCTGGATCAAGAAGGAGGAGACGTGGCTGTTCCGTACGTGTGTTGAACGCGGAGGTGCCGTCCGTTCGGCGCTGGTCATCGGTGATTTGGATCACGTCGAGTACGACTACATCATCACCGTTCTTTTGAACGCTTCCGCTCGCGATCTACAAAGGTATGTAGATGCATCTAATCACTCGTTGCTAGATGAACTCCTAGATGATCTTGGTGAAACGAGTAGGAAAATTTTTGTTTTCTGCAACGTTCCCCAACACTTCCTACATGCAAAAAAGGAGGCACTTCCTTGCGTGCGGCCGTGGACCCAGCTGTCAACCTCTCCATGTACAGTCCTCTTCCAATGCATGTCATTCGTTGACCACGTCATGCCAAGAGGACCAAGGCGGTGGACGATGGCGAGGCCAAGTAAGGGAACGACCCGGAGCCGAGGAAGACTAGGCAGTTGTTTCCCACGTGGAGTGGGTACGAGGGTTTACTTGTTTGGCCGCAGTGTAAGGTTGCCGTCGCCAGAGAATAACAAGAGGTGTGGGTGAGTAGAGGGATAGCCAGGCTAGGGAAGTGAGTATGGTGGGCCGTGAGGCCTGCCTGGCAGCACAACCGACCACGGGAGGCAGGAGCAGGCGATTCCGCCGGTGCTGGTTTGGGTGGCTGGAGATGGAAGATCGGAGACTGAAGAAGCACGATTGTTGTTAGATTGACATCTAACAACCTGATGCTGGTAGAGTCGATTGTTGACTAAGTTTCTCTTTTTGAGAAACCTTGTGCATGCATGAACTTAGTAGGCCCACAAGCCAGCCTCCAAATGTGTGGCAGACAACATAGAGCCCATTTGCTAATTCTTAAGGAATTTATTACATCCCATTTTCTTCCCAGGACCATGGTAAAAAAGTTCAACCTTATTTTGCATATTTTGGTGGAGTCCGAACTGTTTTAATCCAGAAATGATAAACATTTATTTTTTAAGAACTTATTGATTTGCCAAAAAATATCATTTTGTTTTTGTAAGCAAATAAGACGTGGGACAGTTGAGTTGGTTTAAGGGGAAACCAGTGGTAAAAAAATCAGCGCCGGGAGGGAAAACAACAATAAAAAATATGGATGTGAATATGAAAAGGGAACTTTATGTATTTTCAATATAATAATACGTGTATATGAACTAGTAAAACTATAGGTAGATTAGAAAACGGAAGTAGGACATGGCGTTTCAAGAGGAAAATAGAACTGGGCTGTGTGTTTGATTCAGTAAAAAAATTGCATGGGATGTTCTATGACAAAATATAACTAACGCTGGTGGGCCAGAGGCCAGTAGATACCTGATGGATCTTTGTGCCCCGTTGTCATCATGGGCTGGACCTGTTAAAAACAAAACCAAGCCTGGCCAGTCTACAACCCAGTTGAAACTTGCTCGACTTAAAAACAGTATACCTGCTGGATCCCAGTTATCAGTCTGTACTTGTAGAATTCTCTCATTTATTGACTATGTTGAAGACTTCATGGGTTTCACTGTCTCAGACATTAGCATTATTTTTCCATCGTGATAATAAGTGCATGCACTTGCTTGCGTACGGCCATGGACCTACTGGTTCCGTACGGTTAGGCTCTGTATGGACAACCGTCTAGTGGTTCCACGGACGAATTTCATGCAAATTGGATGGTTTTCATTGTAAGCGGAATAAATTCATTGCATTTTAAATATTTATTTTCATTATGGAATATTGTACATATTTCAACTAATAATAACGGACTAGGCCTTTTTTTAGTCCATGGGAGGTGCTTCACGATCGAGGTCGCGACACTTAACACTTCTAGAAGGCCCAAGTCCATCGCTCCTCTCTTTTAACAATTTGTAGCTGGGCTTGGCATGCCACAACCCAGTTCCGACATGCCGCATCCAACTATCAGCCTGTGAAACCGAATGGATGTAATTTTTTTGGAGAACTGGGAATTCGAACAACAGGTGCTTATGCTACCCATCAAATAAAAATCAAGTGCCTGAAAATTCTTTTCAAAATAAATGATTCAGCTTTATATCCATGTCGACCCTCGACATGATGGTTGGAAGCAAATGCCAAGTTCATACCGAAAGATCGTTAATAACAATACCAACTTGCAGACGACCAGGTAGTACAAGTACCAATAACAAAATAACTTATAATCTTTTTAGTCCTGGCCCTAGTGTTCGTGTGGTAGAAAATCTTGTAGAAGACCAGCTCCCGCTCCTCTTGCTCCAGGTCCCCGAGGTGGTACTGGTGCATCACCATGTTGGTCCTCTGCTGGTCAAAGTTCTTGTTGGTGTGCAGCACCAGAACCTTTTTGTTGCCCATCTGCCGGCCGTTGACCATCACCGACAAGGTATTGTCGGTCTTGTGCCACATCGCGTGCATGTTGCACTCCAACTGTATCTTGCGACGCATCCACGTGCCCCTTTTAAACACCCTGGAGTTGCGCAGGAAGAAATGCTTGCTTAGGCCACTCAGTATGATACCTATAGTATTGTCGAATACAGGTTTTAGTGTATGTAGTTGGCATTTTCATAACATCTTTGGCATGTTGCAGTCACTTGTTTCACTTTTGATTAACTGCCAAATTGTAATTTCTTCACTAGGTCTACGTCTAAAAAGAAAAATAGAGCTATCACTACAAAAAAAGACACATACATGACATTTTGGGCCGAACGATTTTTTTCTGTGATGCTTATGACACTTCTATGACGATAATTGTGACGAAACCCTATATCATCATAGATGTGGTAGGGTCCTACTTCTGTGACAAAAAATCATGATAGAAAATGGGCTTTTCGTCTTGGGCAGGCCGGAGACGCAGCTGCATGACATTCTTTGGGCCGTCCATGACGAAAAATATCAGGGAGTTCCCTATTATGGTGGGTGGTCGGGGGCCGAGCGATGCGCGTTTCTCTCGTACGTGTGTGCGAGGCATTGGGCTCTAACTGAACCCGAGCAATTGCACTGCAGGCTACGCGTTACTGAACCTGAGCGATCGATCCCTTGCTGTTAACTGAACCTGAGTGATTCCTTCGCTACTTCTGCTAACTGAAGCCGATCAAACACTGCTACCTCCTTCCCTTGATGAACAGTGTGATGGGGAACGTAGCAGAAATTCAAAATTTTCCTACGTGTCACCAAGATCAATCTATGGAGTCAGCTAGCTACGAGGGAGGAGTGGATCTACATACCCTTGTAGATCGCGCGCGGAAGCGTTCAAGAGAACGGGGTTGATGGAGTCGTACTCGTCGTGATCCAAATCACCGATGATCCTAGCGCTGAACGGACGGCACCTCCGCGTTCAACACACGTATGGAGCAGCGACGTCTCCTCCTTCTTGATCCAGCAAGGGGGAAGGAGAGGTTGATGGAGATCCAGCAGCACGACGGCGTGGTGGTGGAAGTAGCGGGATTCCAACAGGGCTTCGCCAAGCGCTGCGGGAGGAGGGAGATGTGTCATGGGAGGGAGAGGGAGGCGCCAGGGCATAGGTATGGTTGCCCTCCCTTCCCCCCACTATATATATAGGGCCAAGGGAGAGGGGGAGGGCGCAGCCTTGCCCCTTCCTCCAAGGAAGGGTGCGGCCAAGGGGGGGAGGAGTCCATCCTCCCCAAGGCACCTCGGAGGTGCCTTCCCCCTTTAGGACTCTCCCCTCCTCTTGTCCCTTTGGGGCATGGGCCTCTAGGGGCTGGTGCCCTTGGCCCATATAGGCCAAGGCGCACCCCCTACAGCCCATGTGGCCCCCCGGGGCAGGTGGCCCCACCCGGTGGACCCCCGGGACCCTTCCGGTGGTCCCGGTACAATACCGGTGACCCCGAAACTTGTCCCGATGGCCGAAATAGCACTTCCTATATATAATTCTTTACCTCCGGACCATTCCGGAACTCCTCGTGACGTCCGGGATCTCATCCGGGACTCCGAACAACTTTCGGTTTACCGCATACCAATATCTCTATAACCCTAGCGTCACCGAACCTTAAGTGTGTAGACCCTACGGGTTCGGGAAACATGCAGACATGACCGAGATGACTCTCCGGTCAATAACCAACAGCGGGATCTGGATACCCATGTTGGCTCCCACATGTTCCACGATGATATCATCAGATGAACCACGATGTCAAGGACTTAATCAATCTCGTATACAATTCCCTTTGTCTATCGGTATGTTACTTGCCCGAGATTCGATCGTCGGTATCCCGATACCTTGTTCAATCTCGTTACCGGCAAGTCTCTTTACTCGTTCCGTAACACATCATCCCGTGATCAACTCCTTGATCACACTGTGCACATTATGATGATGTCCTACCGAGTGGGCCCAGAGATACCTCTCCGTTTACACGGAGTGACAAATCCCAGTCTCGATTCGTGCCAACCCAACAAACACTTTCGGAGATACCTGTAGTGTACCTTTATAGCCACCCAGTTACGTTGTGACGTTTGGCACACCCAAAGCACTCCTACGGTATCCGGGAGTTGCACAATCTCATGGTCTAAGGAAATGATACTTGACATTAGAAAAGCTTTAGCATACGAACTACATGATCTTGTGCTAGGCTTAGGATTGGGTCTTTGTCCATCACATCATTCTCCTAATGATGTGATCCCGTTATCAATGACATCCAATGTCCATGGTCAGGAAACCGTAACCATCTATTGATCAACGAGCTAGTCAACTAGAGGCTTACTAGGGACATGGTGTTGTCTATGTATCCACACATGTATCTGAGTTTCCTATCAATACAATTATAGCATGGATAATAAACGATTATCATGAACAAGGAAATATAACAATAATCAATTTATTATTGCCTCCAGGGCATATTTCCAACACAGTGACCGTTGTTGAGGGGGTTTGGATGAACAGTTCCCGGTGGGGGGTTGGATGAACAGGAGCTCGTGGTAGTAGAGGCCATTGCCGCTGGATGAACAGTACCCCGATCGATCGAGCCGGTGGATGAACAGGACCCCGTGGAGGACTGGATGAACAGGACCCCATGAAGGGTTGGATGAACAATAGCCGGTGGAGGGATGGTTGAACAGTAGTCAGTGGAGGGCTGGATGAACAGTAGCCCGTGTAGGGGTGGCTGAACAGGACCCCATGGAGAGGGCTGGGTGAACAGTAGTCGGTGGAGGAGCGCGCGGTGGAGGCTGGATGAACAGGAGCCCGTGGATGAACAGTCACAGGTGGAGGCTGGAGGAGGTCGACGGTGGAGATGAACAGTATCTCGTGGAGTCCCGTTTTGTAATACGCCACACCCCTCCCGATGAACAGGACCCTCGTTTCGACCGTACCGCTCCAACACAAGTCGGTTTCCTCCGTTCTGCGGTATGCCACACCCCTCCCGATCAACAGGACCCCGTTTTGACCATAGGAGGTCCGTTTCCTCCGTTTTGCGGTACGCCAGACCCCTCCTGATGAATAGGATCCCGTTTCCACCATGGCCAGTCGAACACAAGGCTGTTTCCTTTGTTCTGCGGTACGCCAGGCCTTGTTTTCATCGGTTGTTCCATCCAAACCGGTTGGCTCCCGATGAACACGATGACGCATTCCGTTCCGACCCAGCCGGTTGCCTCCCCATGATCACAATGACGGTGCGGCTTCTCCATTCCGACCCAGCCATGTACACGAGCGCTGGCCGTACGTATGCGCGAGTAGGCGTTCGAGACCCCGCCCGTATGTACGTATGTGGCCATATTTTCTTTCTTGCACCCTGGCCGTTGTATGTACGTGTACATGCTACGCGCACGCCTCTACTATGACACGTGCATGCCTCTACTACGACACGTGCGCGCCTCTACATCGACCAGTATGTACGTACACGTTCGCGACCAGAATGACAACGCTACATACGCTTCGGCCAGGTGGGTCCCGACTATCAGGCACTTGTATGCGAAGATGTAGCTGGTGGGTCCCAGCTGTCAGGGGGGATGTTTTTTTGTGAAATCATTATTTTCCGCATAATAAGGAGGCACTTCCTTGCTGCGGCCGTGGACCCAGCTGTCAGCCTCTCCACGTATAGTACTCTTTCGATGGAAGTCATTCCTTGACCACGTTGACCACACCACACTGAGAGCACCAGGGCGGTGGACGACGACACGGAGCCGGGGAAGACGCGCCAGTGGATGCCCACGCAGAGGGGAGTATGTGGGTTGACTGCTTTGGCTGCGGTGTGAGGCTACCATCGCCGGAGAATAACAGGAGGTGTGGGTGAGTATAGAGGGATGGCATGGCCAGCGGTGGCAGCACAGCCGGACACGGGAGGCAGGAGCCAACGGCACGGGCAACGCTTGTTTGGGCGGCTGGAGCAAGAAGACCAGAGGTTGAAGAAGCAGTACGGCCGTTGGATGGACATCATATGGTCACTGGAGCTAGAATCGTTCATATTGACTAAGTTGACAAAGCCCTCCGTCCCTGTCATCTTAGTAGGCCCACAAGTCAGCCTCCCACTATGGTGGATCCCAGCTAGTAGGGGGAGTTCATTTTTGTGCGTAATAAGGAGGCACTTCCTTGCGTGCGAAGATATAGCTGGTGGGTCCGACCTGTCAGTGGGGGAACATTTTTTTCGTGAAATACAGAGGCCCTTCCGGTGGGTCCCAACTGCCAGGTGGAGGAATCATTATTTTGCACGTAATAAGGAGGCATTTCCTTGTGTGTGGTCGTGGACCCAGCTGTCAGCCTCTTCACGTACAGTCCACTTCCGATGCATGTCGTTCGTTGACCACGCCGCGCTGAGAGCACCTGGGCGGTGGACAACGGTGAGGCCTAGGAAGGGAATGGCACGGAGCCAGGGAAGACTTGGCAGTTGTTTCCCACGCGGAGGGGAGTACGAGGGTTTACTGGTTCGTTTGTCGTCGCCGGAGAATAACAATAGGTGTGGGTGAGTAGAGGGATGGCTAGGCCAGCGGTGGGAGTACGGTGGGGCGGTGAGGCCTTCGCGGTAGCACAACCGGCTACAAAAGGAGTAAGCATGCAGTCCTGTCGGCGCTTGTTTGAGCAGCTGGAGCAGGAAGAGCAGAGATTGAAGAAGCACGACGGCCGTTGGATGGACATCCAACAGTCACTGCTTGTGCATCAACCTTTTTTTAGGAAAGCCTCAAATCTCTGGAAAATAGCATACAACCCATCTGCCATTATTTCTAATAATTTACAACCCATTTGCTAATTCTCAAGGTTTTTTGGAGCCCATATTCTTTTTGTTAGCATTATAGCCCATATTGTGGCCACAGTTAAAAAATTATATGAAAGTTTGCATATTTCGATGCGGTTCGAACTATTTTTAATCCCAAAATTCCGAGTCACATTCAAACTTTAAAAAAAAATAAATGTATGTCAATATAAAATCCAACAAATTGTCCACGCATAAAAATCTATGCAGTTTAAAATCTCGAAATGAAAAAAATGAAACTAATTGCCGGTTTGATGTGTTTTAAAAATGTACAGCCCATTTTTCATTACTAATAGGCTATTTTCTCGGCAAGCCGAATGAAGCTCTCCTTGTCTTGTAAGATTTGCAGCCCAATAGGCCTGATAAAGCGACTTACTTGACAAATGACAAAAAAAGTGGGCTAGCCATTGTCAGAAAGAAAAAAATTACTGGGCTGGTCTGTGGTAAACATAAAAGAAAATGTTGTCTAGACAGGCCAGAGTGCCCTGCACAGCCCAGTTGACACCCTGCTTCCGTCTCAAAAACAAATTAGATAAATGCCACTCCAATTATGGTGATTCATAAAAATGCCACTGCAATTTTTGTTAACTTTGAAAAACCCCACTCAATTTTTGCAAACTTTGAAAAACGCCACTCCAGGCTTGGAAAAATGCCACTGGAAATGGCATGAAATAGCATTTTTCAAAGTTTGGAAATTGTAGTGGCATTTCTCGGAATCACCAGATTTGGACTGGCATTTATCAAATTAACCCAAAACAAAAATAACTGGGCGAGCTGCTGGGTCCCTAGTGGCAGCTGCTCGTTGTGCAATTCTCTCGTTTATTGACTATGTTGACAATGGCATGGGACCCAGATGTCAGAAATCCATTAGGAGGAGCCATTTTTTATTGGCTTGAAATTAGGAGGCACTTGCTTGCGTACTACCATGACCTTGGTGGGTCCCTGTTGTCATCCTCTCCATGTACAATCATCTCTTGATTGTGTACGCGTCAACCTGGTAGGCCCACAAGTCAACCTCTAAACCCGTGGTGGACAAATACAACCCATTTAAAAAAATAACAGCCCATTCCATACGTTCAAATGGAAAGTTCAACATTCAGAGCAAAGTAACCGACCTGATCCAGATATAGAGTACTGAACTTCCACGTTGACAACCATCATAGCCAAGTTAACTATCTACTCCCACTTATACTCTTGTAGTGTACAAGTACTAACTTACTCTTAGCTAAATAGAAGATGACGTCCGCCATCTGCGGTACATGCTAAACACCGGCACCGGCGTCCTCCGCCTCGCCTCAGACTTGCCAGAGGTGCGATAGGGCGCGTTGCTCGTGCCCCTTGGCCCTTTCCATGTCGGCGTGGTATACCGAAGCTTTGTCTTCTAAGAGGGAAACCCACTTGACGAGCTGGTAGTAAAATTTGGTGTCATGAACGCGTGCATGCCCGATAGCCTCCAGGGCTATTTGCCGGGTGCCGGCCTCCATGTAGTTGGCCCGGTTGCGGGCGCTCTGCTCGCAACTCAGAGCGTCGGTGCGCTGCTGCTCCATGTCCCGCTGGCGGTGCAAATCGGTGATATGTTGCTCCTTCGCAAGGCGGTCGCGCTCCAACAACTCCTCATACTCCGCATTGTCATCTAAAGACTGATAGAATGCCTCCTCCCTCCATCTGCCTTTCGGTGAAAAACCGAACACTAGTTCCAGTAGTGACCGCCTACAGCGTCGCCTCTTGCGGATGGGCGGGGGCATGGCAGACGTGGCGAGAGAGAGGATAAGTGGCGAGCGATGTCAGGCCGGTGGGGGCTTATGAGGATAGGGCGAGTTGGGTGATGGTGCCACCGGAGAAGCCTGGGAAACAATAACTATAGGCGGAGGGTAGTCGAACCAGCATGTCGCAGGAAACGCGACGGTCATCGTGGTCATCGGAATTCAATGCATAAGCAGGCATGGCTTAGTGCGCCAGCTTGCCGTGGAAACTAGAAAAACTGAAATTATGACTGTGCCGTCCCGTCCCATCAGTGGTGCGTCCCATCCGTGTTGGGTCGCACGCCGGCATGACGGTCAAAGGAGTGCACTCGAATCATCCAGATGAGGTACTACCTCCTTGTCAAAAATGATTCCACCACTCATCATCTACCTTGCTTGGTGAGATTTTTGAATAAAGCCTTGCAAACCGGAAAGGAGGTAGTACGTGCGTGATCCGCTATTTATTTGTGTAGGATCGAGTAGGCCGGATAGTGTACGTGTAGGATCGCATTAGCGGATGAACGTTCGCTGGGAGATAAGGCATTTGTGAACGTTTTTGCTGGTAGTTTCTTCAGATTCGCATGGCATTTTCTTCAGAGCAGCTTGTCAGTTTCTTCAGAGGTAGGCATTTTATTCAAAAAACTACCACTTCGGATCTTGCGTCGCAACTAAAACTGCCAGGAGCGCATTAGTAGGCTGGCTAGTGATCGATCAGTAACCTGTAAACACCGACGAACAGAAGTAAGGAACTGTTAGTAACTTGTAAACACTGAGAACATAGAAATAAGGATCATGTTGTGCACATCAGTAAGAGCCGATCCGTTCGAAATGTTCACATGAGACTCACAGTCCTGGCATTGTAATATGTTCACATTAGTAGCCCAAATTCAAAACCAGCTAGTACGATTCCCATACATAAGATCAACATGTGAATGCATCTCAATGATTCACAGATCATATACAAATATGTAGCTCCAAAAGCAAAGATCTAGAAAAAACATTTGTTCTTCCTACTAACATCTCTTGGCCAACATTCAGTACAGCGTGAAAGACAAATTTGTTTGTGAAGTCTACAATTCCTCTTGCAAACGTAAGTGGATTCACCAACAGCTGGAACCATGAGAATGAACCACACATGATGGAGGAAAATCCACTACAATATGATTTGGTCTTCTCTCGATCACACGGCGAGACTATTTTCAGAATACAAACTTCAACTTAGGCAAAATGATGCCCATTGTATAATTAGACCAAAGAAATGAAGCACCTAGTGTTGTCCAATAAATAGTATAGTACTACTTTTCTGCAGTCTATGAAGTGACTATCCAATCTTTCTGTGTCTATTTTCAAATCGCACTGCATGCAGTGACTATACTATTCTCTTGTGTAGTTCAACCAAAATTGCGGTCACTTTGTTTGTTTGCCAAATAGCAAAGGGCAGACATCTCTGTCTGCACAAATATCAAGAAGCTAGTAAACATATACCTCACCTTGTATTTTCGGTTTGAACACGTCTCTTCCGCTTAGCATCTGTCATGTTTTGCACTTGACAATTTGATACAATCATGTTTTGCCCTGGACAATTTCATACTGAATTGATTTGTTCGTTTAGAGCGGAAATATAGTGCCTATTCTTCATAATACCAAGGATATCCATGTTCGCGGTGATGGAAGAGGTAAAATCCATACAACCGAAATTGAGCATCCAACCATTGAATCCTGTCCTGCACCTCCAATGTAGGTCCACCCTTCCAATAAATTGAATGAAATATGCCCTAGAGGCAATAATAAAGTTATTATTTATTTCCTTATATCATGATAAATGTTTATTAGTCATGCTAGAATTGTATTAACCGGAAACTTAGAACATGTGTGAATACATAGACTAACAATGTGTCCCTAGTATGTCTCCACTTGACTAGCTCATTAATAAAAGATGATTAAGTTTCCTAGCCATGGACATGTGTTGTCATTTGATGAACGGGATCACATCATTAGAGAATGATGTGATGGACAAGACCCATCCGTTAGCTTAGCACTATGATCGTTTAGTTTATTGCTATTGCTTTCTTCATGACTTATACATGTTCCTCAGACTATGAGATTATACAACTCCCGAATACAGGAGGAACACCTTGTGTGCTATCAAACGTCACAATGTAACTGAGTGGTTATAAAGATGCTCTACAGGTGTCTCCGATGGTGTTTGTTGAGTTGTCATAGATCGAGATTAGGATTTGTCATTCCGATTGTCGGAGAGGTATCTCTGGGCCCTCTTGGTAATGCACATCACTATAAGCCTTGCAAGAAATGTGACTAATGAGTTAGTTACGGGATGATGCATTATAGAACGAGTAAAGAGACTTGCCGGTAATGAGATTGAACTAGGTATGAGGATACCGATGATCGAATCTCGGGCAAGTAACATACCGATGACAAAGGGAACAACGTATGTTGTTATGCGGTTTGACCGATAAAGATCTTCGTAGAATATGTAGAAGCCAATATGAGCATCCAGGTTCCTCTATTGGTTATTGACCGGATATGTGCCTCGGTCATGTCCACATAGTTCTCGAACCCGTAGGGTCCGCACTCTTAACGTTCGATGACGATTTGTATTATGAGTTATGTGATTTGATGTACCGAAGGTTGTTCGGAGTCCCGGATGAGATCACGGACATGACGAGGAGTCTCGAAATGGTCGATATGTAAAGATCGATATATTGGAAGGCTATATTCGGACATTGGAAAGGTTCCGAGTGATTCGGGTATTTTTCGGAGTACCGGAGAGTTACGGGAATTTGCCGGAGGAAGTAGTGGGTCTTAATGGGCCATACGGGAAAGGAGAGAAGGGCCTCAAGGGGTGTCCGCGCGCCCTCCATGGGCTGGTCCAAATTGGACTAGGGAGGGGGAGGCGCCCCCCTCTTTCCTTCTTCCTCTCCTCTCTTTCCTTCTTCTCCTACATGGACTAGGAAAGGGGGAAACATACTCCTACTAGGAGTAGGAATCCCCCCTTTGGGTGCGCCCCTTGAGGGCGGCCCTCCTCCTCCTCCCCTCCTTTATATACGGGGGAGGGGGGCACCCCATAGACGCACAGTTGATCTCTTAGCCGTGTGCGGTTCCCCCCTCCACAGATTTCCAGCTCGGTCATATTGTCGTAGTGCTTAAGCGAAGCCCTGTGTCGGTAACTTCATCATCACCATCACCACATCATCATGCTGATGAAACTCTCCCTCGCCCTCAGCTGGATCTAGAGTTCAAGAGACGTCACCGAGTTGAACGTGTGCAGATCGCGGAGGTGCCGTGTGTTCGGTACATGATCGGATCGATCACGAAGATGTTCGACTACATCAATCGCATTAATTAACGCTTCCTCTTTCGGTCTATGAGGGTACGTGGACACACTCTCCCCACTCGTTGCTATGCATCTCCTAGATAGATCTTGCGTGATTGTAGGAATTTTTTTTGAAATACTGCGTTCCCCAACTGTGGCATCCGAGCCAGGTCTATGCGTAGATGTTATATGCACGAGTAGAACACAAAGGAGTTGTGGGCGTGGGTATATACATATTGCTTGTCGTCACTAGTTGTTTCTTGATTCGGTGGTATTGTTGGATGAAGCGGCCCGGACCGACATTACATGACCGCGTTCATGAGACTGGTTCTACCGACGTGCTTTGCACACAGGTGGCTGGCGGATGTCAGTTTCTCCAACTTTAGTTGAATTGGATTCAATGAACATGGTTCTTTCTAAAGATCAAAAAGCAATCACTATACCGCGTTGTGGTTTTTGATGCATAGGTAAGAACAGTTCTTGCTAGAAGCCCGTAGCAGCCACGTAAAACTTGCAACAACTAAGTAGAGGACGTCTAACTTGTTTTTGCAGGGCATGTTGTGATGTGATATGGTCAAGACGTGATTATATAAATAGTTGTATGAGATGATCATGTTTTGTAACGCAGTTATTGGCAACTAGCAGGAGCCATATGGTTGTCGCTTTATTGTATGAAATGCAATCGCCATGTAATTGCTTTACTTTATCACTAAGCGGTAGTGATAGTCATAGAAGCATAGTTGGTGAGACGACAACGATGCTACGATGGAGATCAAGGTGTCAAGCCGGTGACGATGGTGATCATGACGGTGTTTTGGAGATGGCGATCAAAGGCACAAGATGATGATGGCCATACCATATCACTTATATTGATTGCATGTGATGTTTATCCTTTATGCATCTTATTTTGCTTAGTACAGCGGTAGAATTATAAGATGATCTCTCACTAAATTTCAAGGTACAAGTGTTCTCCCTGAGTATGCACCATTGCGACAGTTCGTCATGCCGAGACACCACGTGATGATCGGGTGTGATAAGCTCTACTACAACGGGTGCAAGCCAGTTTTGCACACGCAAAATACTCAGGTTAAACTTGACGAGCCTAGCATATGCAGATATGGCCTCAGAACACTGAGACCGAAAGGTCGAGCGTGAATCATATAGTAGATATGATCAACATAGTGATGTTCACCATTGAAAACTACTCCATCTCACGTGATGATCGGACATGGTTTAGTTGATATGGATCACGTGATCACTTAGATGATTAGAGGGATTTCTATCTAAGTGGGAGTTCTTAAGTAATATGATTTGTTGAACTTAAATTTATCATGAACTTAGTATTGATAGTATTTGCATATCTATGTTGTAGATCAATTGCTCACGTATAGCTTCCCCGTTTTATTTATGATATGTTCCTAGAGAAAACTATGTTGAAAGATGTTAGTAGCAATGATGCGGACTAGCTCCATGAGGATTATCCTCATTGCTGCATAGAAGACTTATGTCCTTGATGCACCGCTAGGTGACGGACCTATTGTAGTAGCAGATGCGGATGTTATGAATGTTTGGCAAACTCGGTATGATGACTACTTGATAGTTTAGTGCGCCATGCTTTACGGCTTAGAACCGGGACTTCAAAGACGTTTTGAACGCCACGAAACATATAAGATGTTCCAAGAGCTGAAATTGGTATTTCAGACTCATGCCCGAGTCGAGAGGTATGAGACCTTTGACAAGCACTTTGCCTACAAAATGGAGGAGAATAGCTTAGCTAATGAGCATGTGCTCAGAATGTCTGGGTACTACAATCACTTGAATCAAGTGGGAGTTGATCTTCCAGATAAGATAGTGATTGACAGAGTTCTCTAGTCACTATCACCAAGTTACTGGAACTTCGTGATGAACTATAATATGCAAGGGATAACGGAAACGATTCCCAAGCTCTTCGCGATGCTGAAATTCGCGAAGGTAGAAATCAAGAAAAAGCATCAAGTGTTGATGGTTGACAAGACCACTAGTTTCAAGTAAAACAACAAGGGAAAGAAAGGGAACTTCAAGAAGAATGGCAAGCAGAAGCCCAAAGCTAGACCTAAGCCTGAAACTGAGTGCTTCTACTACAAAGGGAATGGTCACCGGAAGTGGAACTACCCCAAATACTTGGCGGATAAGAAGGATGGCAAAGTGAACAAAGGTATATTTGATATACATGTTATTGATGTGTACTTTACTAGTGTTCATAGTAACCCCAGGGTATTTGATAATGGTTCAGTTGCTAAGTTAGTAATTCGAAACAGGAGTTGCAAAATGAACAGAGACTAGTTAAGGGAAAGGTGACGATGTGTGTTGGAAATTGTCGGTGTTCTAGGAATGGGGGTCCTCAGACTTGCCTGCCTGCAGCCTGCGGCGTGGCTCAGGTGGGGGCCCAGCATGGCCCATCTTCATCAGCCCAAGATCAAGACCCTCGCGAGGGCCTGAGCCTTGCGTGGCCGACAACAGGAAGCTTCCTCAAGAGCGGCCCCATCAGGCAGGCTCGCAAGGAGGCGGAGAGATTAATGCAAGGGTACCTCGCGAGGATCCCATGACGCAAGCCATGACGATCAAGGCCAGGCGGGCGCCAGGCGGGCACCGGCCTGCGCAGGGTCCTTGTTTCCCCTTTGGTGCAAAGGGGGCAAGCACAGGCCAAGGTATCAGGCAAAGGTTACCATTCCGGTGCAATGAGATCAAGACCAGCCGGACAGCTGGATGGAGGTCACCGTGCATCCCAAGACGGCGTCATCGCCAGTGCTTTTGGCAGCCGAAGACCACCTTTGGTCAGGATAACTTGTACTAGATGTTCCCCTTCAAAATGGCCAATTGTTGGCGCCCTTCTCGCTCAATTATTTGGGGAGAGGCCCAGGGCCTCTATAAATAGAGCTAGCCTCCACAAGGGAGGGGGTGAGAAAAATAAGAGAAAGAAGGGAAGAGAAGAACCCAGTAGAGACTAAGTAGAACACACCGCACCAGCTCAAGAACACCCCTCGCGAGGCTGTTCTTCCCTTGTACTGTCCACCATCAGCCCCAGAGGCAATCCACCACACCACACACTGGAGCAGGGTGTTACACCACAACGGTGGCCCGAACCAGTATAAACCTCATGTCTCTTGTGTTGTTCATCATTTTCATCTTAGTTCGCATGAGAGGATCGGACGTAGATCGGTAGGGGGGAGATCTCCGCGTGCACCCCAGTGTTCGAACTTCAAGGGTCTGCCGGAACCCGAAATCCGACATTTGGCACGCCGGGTAGGGGTGCGCCGGAATCTTTCTTCCACTGTTCGCGTGTGATCTTCCATCGTGTCCATGGCTGATGCTCGTCGGGCTCGCGCCGAGCGCTGGGCTGCTCGCGCCAGTCGCGTCGCCCAGACGGCACCCGTTGGCGGCCCCCCTCATCGTTCCATGTCGCCCGCCACCACCGGCCCGACGGGGAACGAGCAGCAGGCCTCGTCCCAACATCCTTCGTTGCGGCGGGATGGCCGCACCGCCACCCCGTCGCTGACTCCAGCTGGCTCATCGTCCCACGCCCGTCGCGCACCCATGGATGCGCACGCCTCACTGCTCTTGGCACGGGAGCTCCTGCAGTATCGCCCTGTCGACGACCTCTACGAGGACTGGCTCGCCCACATCACCGAGCTCGTCAGTGCCGTAGGGGGCTCCCCCTTGCGGTCCCTTTCGCTGCCTCGCCCTCCATCCCGTGCAGGGGGCGAGGATCAGGAGGCGCCTCTGCCGCCTCCTCCCCAAGAAGGTACCTTGGCTCCAAGGCGCGCAGCTCCAGGGTGGGACCCTCCACATCCGGCGCTTGCGCAGCAAGAAGGGAGCTGCCAAGAGATCCCGCGTCCCCGGGAAGGTGCTCGCGCGCTCCCAGCGTCGGCGCGCCAAGATCGCGCCCCAGCGCCTCCACGACTAAACCCCGCGCTGCTCCCAGTGGCGGCGCGTGGTGACCCGCAAGAACAAGTCCAGCACCAGCAAAGGGCGCCGGTGGCCACGGCGGGCTGCCTCGCCTTCACCCCCGAGCTGCGCGGCGTCACATGGCCAGGCAAGTTCAAGCCTGACCTCTCTCCCTGCTATGACGGCACAGCACACCCCGCGGAGTTCCTATAGCTCTACGAGCTGGGCATCGTAGCCGCCAACGGAGATGAAAAGGTCATGGCGAATTGGTTCCCCCTGGCGCTCAAGGACGGCGCCCGTACCTGGCTCCTGAACCTGGCTCCCGGCGCGATCTCCTCCTGGAGAGAGATGCGCACCCGCTTCATCGCCAACTTCCAGGGCACTCGCGACTGGCCCCCGGCCGTGAGCGACCTGCACCGCATCAAGCAACAGCCAGGAGAAACCCTGCAGAAGTACATCTAGCGCTTCAACTACGCTCGCCTCAAGATTCCCAAGGTAACTAAAGAAGCTATCATCTCAGCATTCTCCGACGGCGTGCACAACGTCAAGATGAAGGAAGAACTAGCAATCGATGAAGACCTGTGCACATCCCTGGAGTTGTTCAACTTGGCGACCAAGTGCGCCAGGGCTGAGGAAGGGCGTCTCTCCCTCCTTGAGCTCCCGGCAGCCGACCCGGAAGAAAATAAGCTCAAGGCCAAAGACGTGAAGCGCAAGGGGGCAGTCGTGCTAGCCGCGGAGCCGGACACCAAGCGAGGCAGGGATCAGCCTGAGTCATCCAAGGGCGGACGGTACTGCGTGTACCACGACCTCCACACCCACAACACCAACGAGTGTCAAGAGCTCAGAGTCGTGCGAGATGGGCGAATCGGCCAACGCCCAGAGCGCAACGACAGGGGCTATGGCCGAGGAGGAGGAAGAGGTGGCGGACGATGGGAAGACCGTGGCCTTCGCCAGGGATGGCGTGACCGCCCTCGCGAGGACCGCTGGCAGGACCAGCCTCGTGAGGGAGGCTGGAGGGACCAGCCCCGTGAGGGCCACCCGCACGGCAACGCAGGCCTCCCTCCTCTGTTGCCTCCACCAAGGACGAACGAAGACCAACACCAAGGCGATGGGGCTGGGGGCTTCCAAGAGCTGCGTGCAATTGCTTTCATCTTGGGTGGCGCCCAAGCCCCAGCCTCACAGCGCATCTTCAAGCAGTTTGCTCGCGAGATGAATGCAGTCCTTCCCAAGCTTGAGGCCATGCGCCCTCTCAGGTGGTCTTCGTGCGCGATCACATTCAGTTCCGCAGACCAGCTCAAGTGTGCGGCAACGGCCGGAATCCTCCCGATGCTTTGCTCCCCAGTCATCAGCAACGTGCAGGTCACCAGGACCCTCATCGATGGCGGGGTAGGACTCAACGTCCTGTCCGTCAAGACGTTTGACAATCTCCAAGTGTCACACGACCAGCTTCAGCCGACCAAGCCTTTCTCAGGAGTCACCGATGGTTCCACTGTTCCAATTGGGCAGGTTCGCCTTCCCGTCACCTTTGGGCAACGCAACAACTACCGCACCAAGCTCATCGACTTCGACGTCACTCACATCCGCCTGCCGTACAACGCCATCCTCGGGTACCCAGCCCTAGCCAAGTTTATGGCAGTGACTCACCATGGTTACAATGTCCTCAAGATGCCAGGAAGCGGTGGAGTCATCACCGTACCCTGTGAAGAAAGGGACGCAGTGTGCTCGCTTGAGCGTGCGTTCCAAGCCGCAGCAATCGAAGACCTAGATCACAGGAGCGGTAGGCCACCTGAGGCGACCCTCAAGAAGAAGAAGACCTCACCTGGCCCGAGCCACAAGGAGGCAGGCACCTCCGGAGGTATTGCGCCAGGATTCGCGCCCAATCAGGGAGCGACACCCTCCCACGCATAGGAAGGCATGCCCGGCGCCCTCCTCAGGCAGGGCTCGGGGGCTCTCTCTTGGAGAGCCGCCGACCTTGCCAAGGTCACGGGGGAGGTGCTCGGGCACCACTTGGAAGGGTGCTTTCAAGCACGCTTCCCTCAGGAAGGTACAAGTCAAAGAAGACCAAACCCTCAGGAGTTCATCGCAAGGAACACCCATGAGCTACAAGAGTCCAGAGTCATGCGCGGCAGCCGCTGCTCACCTGCCGTGGCCCCACATCCAGGCGAGGATGGAGGACTGCACGTCTGCGTCGAAGTACCAGGGCTCAACCGAGCTGCATCCCAGGAGTGCCTATGGCCTTCGGTCGTAGGGCGCTGCAAGGGACCACCTCACAGCTACGTTCGCATGCCCTTCGGCCTGCCGAGCGCGGTCGCCGCACATCAGCGCCTATTGAGGAGCATTCTGGAGGCTCGGGAGGTCAGGCATCGCGCGGTCCTGGCGGAGGTGGCGATGGTCCCCGAAGACCTGCACGCGCCACCGGAGCCTCCCGAGGCCCCTGGGCCTGGGGGCTCATGAGGGTCGACGTCTTCACCGCGCATCGCTCACTTCCCCAGCATCACTTCATCTTCAACAGCACCAGGTGACATCTTTTAGAGTTCTACTTTTAGCTGGGAGTGCCCACAGGGCTGCACCATTCCCAGGCCGCGTGGGTCCATCCCCGTGGCATGTATCCATTTTGTTTATGATCTTTACTTACCTTGTTGGGGGTGCCCCTCGGGCTGCATCATCCCCGCGCCACTCGGGCCTGACCCAGCGGCAGTTGCTTTTCCAGCATTTACCTTAGGATGAAGTTGTTCTTTCACGCTTAATCTGATTCCCATAATTATCACCTACTGCTTGTTGTCATGCAAAGCACTTGCACGCTAAAAGGGGGGTGCCTGAGCATCACGACTCATGGGCTCTCACTGGCTCTCTAGCCCTCACCCCCTGGCCTTGACCCACGGCGTCGCGACCTGTCATACCAGCTGCGGCTGAGCTCGCTCAAGGGCCGGGACCTGAGGAGGTAGAGCATTTGCATTCTAACAACCCTGCAGGAACACACCAATTGATAAAGGCCCAGAGCCAGGCGCAACCCGCCTCGAGGTAGGGCCTCGTGAGTCCCGCGCTGGCTCACGGGTGCCCAGATACACCTCTCCTAGCCCTACCGTGCTGGCCACGTGTCAGGGCGGGGCTGTACACGCCCCGGGGGCTCCTCCCGGAGGGGAGCCCCCTCCCACGCACCAGTGGAAGCACCATGCTCCGCGCTGGCTGACGACACTGCCGAGGAGCGGCTATGCCCGTACACATACAGAAGCGCTATGCTCCGCACTGGTGATAAACAACTGAGGGCAGCCCATGGCCGTACCAACCTCAGGGAGCCCAGAGCTCAGTGTCCGGCACCGTCGCAACGCCTCCCCTCGGGAGTGCCACGCGAGGGGGCTGGACACAGGGGCTACGCCCGAGCCTCGCTCGAGCACACACCACCCAGCCAGGTCCCTTGGGCCTGGTCGTCGCACGCCACTCCCCGAGCTGAGCCAAGGTACGAAACCCGTTTGAGCGTCAAGGGGGACTCCTGAGCATCGCAACTCAGGAGCCTAACTTGCCACGTAGCCCCTCACTCCTTAGTCCCGTCCATGGTTTCCGGTCGGGGCTAACGCTGGGTGAGGTACGCGCGGGCCCGGGCCCTGCCGACGTAGAACAATCAATCCACTCCTCGCTCCCCCCCCCTTCCCTACTTGTTGCTCGCGTGTCAAGGGGGACTCCTGAGCATCGCGACTCAGGGGCCTAACTTGCCACGTAGCCCCTCACTCCTTAGTCCCGTCCATGGTTTCCGATCGGGGCTAACACTGGGTGAGGTACGCGCGGGGCCGGGCCCTGCCGACGCAGAGCGTAAGCAAGTAGGAGAGCAAAATGCAAATTCCAGAAAATTCAAAGCAAATATTACAAGCCATAAGATTGTTCCACAATGCCAAACACAAGTTTAAATGCCTCCGCGAGGCATGGTGCATGTGCAGGAATAATACAGGATGGAAGTCGCAAAGGGATCACTCCCTAGTAACGCCATCACCGGTGGTGGAGTCACGCTGGACGGCTTTGCCTCTCGAGGTTGCGAGGCCGGCAGCACCGCGCCCGGGCAGGACGCTGGGGGAGCGAAACTTCCCCAGCAAAACCTCAGCTCGGCCTCTCACGGCCTCAGCGGCGGCAGCGGCACGGTCGCTGCTCACGGGCTCCAGCCGGCTGTCAAAGTCGATGTTGGGGTCGCGCAGGTAGACATGGCTGAGGACATGCGTCAGCGCCGCAGAAGACAGGGCAAGTAAGCCTGGCCCAGGCACCCCCTTTTTGTCAGTCGTGCAGTTGCCGAGGCATAGTGAGAGGTGCAGACGCCCACGTCCAATCAACCGCCACGCGGCGCCCAAGGCTGCAGGCTGTTAGGGCCCGCGGCGCTTAGTGCTTGCCCCTTCGCTTCTCTGCTAAGCCAAGCCCGCGCGCGCCTTGGGCCCGGGGGCTACTGTCGGCGTTCTAGGAATGGGGGTCCCCAGACTTGCCTGCCTGCGGCCTACAGCATGGCTTAGGTGGGGGCCCAACACGGCTCATCTTCATCAGCCCAAGCTCAAGACCCTCGCGAGGGGCCGAGCCTCGCGGGACGGATGACAGGAAGCTTCCTCAAGAGCGGCCTCATCAGGCAGGCTCAAGAGGAGGCGGAGAGATCAATGCAAGGGTACCTCGCGAGGATCCCATGACGCAATCCATGACGATCAAGGCCAGGCGGGCGCCAGGCGGGCACCGGCCTGCGCAGGGTCCTTGTTTCCCCTTTGGTGCAAAGGGGGCAAGCACAGGCCAAGGTATCAGACAAAGGTTACCATTCCGGTGCAACGAGACCAAGACCAGCCGGACGGAGGTCACCGTGGAGCCCAAGATGGCGTCATCACCAGTGCTTTTGGCAGCCGAAGACCACCTTTGGTCAGGATAACTTGTACTAGATGTTCCCCTTCAAAATGGCCAATTGTTGGTGCCCTTCCCACTCAATTATTCGGGGAGAGGCCCAGGGCCTCTATAAATAGAGCTAGCCTCCACAAGGGAGGGGGTGAGAAAAAGAAGAGAAAGAAGGGAAGAGAAGAACCCAGTAGAGACTAAGTAGAACACACCGCACCAGCTCAAGAACACCCCTCGCGAGGTTGTTCTTCCCTTGTACTGTCCACCATCAGCCCTAGAGGCAATCCACCACACCACACACTGGAGTAGGGTATTACACCACAACGGTGGCCCGAACCAGTATAAACCTCCTGTCTCTTGTGTTGTTCATCATTTTCATCTTAGTTCGCATGAGAGGATCGGACGTAGATCGGTAGGGGAGAGATCTCCGTGCGCACCCCAGTGTTTGAACCTCAAGGGTCTGCCGGAACCCGAAATCTGACAGAAATGATTCCAAGGTTGATAAGATCACCATTGCGCACTCCTTTTACCTTCGGTATTAGTGTTGAACCTAAGATAAATGTTATTTGGTGTTTGCGCTGAGCATGAATATGATTGGATCATGTTTATTGCAATATAGTTATTCATTTAAGTCAAAGAATAATTGTTGTTCTGTTTACATGAATAAATCCTTCTATGGTCATACACATAATATAAATGGTTTATTAAATCTCGATCGTAGTGATACACATATTCATAATATTGATGCCAAAACATGCAAAGTTGATAATGATAGTGCAACATACTTGTGGCACTACCGTTTAGGTCATATTGGTGTAAAGTGCGTGAAGAAACTCCATGCGGATGGACTTTTGGAATCACTTGATTATGAATCATTTGATGCTTGCGAACCATGCCTCATGGGCAAGATGACTAAGACTCCATTCTCCGAAACAATGGAGCGAGCCACTGACTTATTGGAAATAATACATACCGATGTATGCGGACCGATGAGTGTTGAGGCTCGCGGCGGGTATCGTTATTTTCTAACCTTCACAGATGATTTGAACATATATGAGTATATCTACTTAATGAAACACAAGTCTGAAACGTTTGAAAAGTTCAAAGAATTTCAGAGTGAAGTGGAGAATCATCGTAACAAGAAAATAAAGTTTCTATGATCTGATCACGGAGACGAAATATTTGAATTACAAGTTTGGCCTTCAATTGAAACAATGTCGAATAGTTTCACAACTCACGCCACCTGGAACACCACAGCGTAATTGTGTGTCCGAACGTCATAATCATACTTTATTAGATATGGTGTGATCTGTGGTGTTTCTTACTGATTTACCACTATCGTTTTGGAGTTATGCATTAGAGACAGTTGCATTCACGTTAAATAGGGCATCGTCTAAAAATCCGTTGAGATGACACCGTATGAACTATGGTTTAGCAAGAAACCTAAATTGTCGTTTCTTAAAGTTTGGGGTTACGATGCTTATGTGAAAAGGTTTCAGCCTGATAAACTCAAACCCAAATCGGAGAAGTGCGTCTTCATAGGATACCCAAAAGAAACTGTTGGGTACACCTCCTATCACAGATCCGAAGGCAACATGTTTGTTGCTAAGAATAGATCCTTTCTAGAGAAGGAGTTTCTCTCGAAAGAAGTGAGTGGGAGGAAAGTAGAACTTGATGAGGTAACTGTACCTTCTCCCTTATTAGAAACTAGTTCATCACAGAAATCAGTTCCAGTGATTCCTACACCAATTAGTGAGGAAGCTAATGATGATGATCATGAAACTTCTGATCAAGTTACTACCGAACCTCGTAGATCAACCAGAGTAAGATTCGCACCAGAGTGGTACGGTAATCCTGTTCTGGATGTCATGTTACTTGACCATGACGAACCTATGAACTATGAGGAAGCGATGATGAGCCCAGATTCCGCAAAATGGCTTGAGGCCATGAAATCTGAGATGGGATCCATGTATGAGAACAAAGTGTGGACTTTGGTGGACTTGCCTGATGATCACCAAGCCATTGAGAATAAATGGATCTTCAAGAGGAAGATGGATGCTGATAGTAGTGTTACTATCTACAAAGCTCGAATTGTCGCAAAAGGTTTTCGACAAGTTCAAGGTGTTGACTACGATGAGATTTTCTCACTCGTATCGATGCTTAAAAGTCTGTCCGAATCATGTTAGCAGTTGTCGTATTTTATGAAATCTAGCAAATGGATATCAAAATTAAATTCCTTAATGGATTTATTAAATAAGAGTTGTATATGATGCAACCATAAGGTTTTGTCAATCCTAAAGGTGCTAACAAAGTGTGCAAGCTCCAGCAATCCATCTATGGACTGGTGCAAGCATCTCAGAGTTGGAATGTACACTTTGATGAGTTGATCAAAGCATATAGTTATATATAGACTTTTGGAGAATTCTATATTACAAGAAAGTGTGTGAGAGCTCTGTAGCATTTCTGATATTATATATGGATGACATGTTGATCGGAAATGATAGTGAATTTCTGGATAGCATAAAAGGATACTTGAATAAGAATTTTTCAATGAAAGACCTCGGTAAAGCTGCTTACATATTGGGCATCAAGATATATAGAGATAGATCAAGACGCTTGATAAATTTTTCAATGATTACATACCTTGACAAGTTTTTGAAGTGGTTCAAAATGGAATAGTCAAAGAAGGAGTTCTTGACTGTGTTGCAAGGTGTGAAGTTGAGTAAAGACTCAAAACCTGACCACGGCAGAAAATAGAAAGAGAATGAAAAAGTCATTCCCTATGCCTCAGTCATAGATTCTATAAAGTATGATATGTTGTGTACCAAACCTATTGTATACCTTAGAATGATTTTGGCAAGGGAGTACAATAGTGATCTAGGAGTAGATCACTGGACAGCGGTCAAAACTTTCCTTAGAGGACTAAGGAAATATTTCTCAGTTATGGAGGTGATAAAAGAGTTCGTCGTGAAGAGTTACATCGATGCAAGCTTTTGACACCGATCTAGATGACTCTAAGTCTCGATCTAGATACATATTGAAAGTGGGAGCAATTAGCTAGAGTATCTCCGTGCAGAGTATTGTAGACATAGAAATTTGCAAAATACATATGGATTTGAATGTTGCAGACCCGTAGACTAAACTTCTCTCACAAGAAAAACATGATCACTCTTTGGGTGTTAATCACATAGCGATGTGAACTAGATTATTGACTCTAGTAAACCCTTTGGGTATTAGTCACATGGAGATGTGAACTAATCACATAAAGATGTGAACTATTGGTGTTAAATCACATGACAGTGTGAATTGGATTATTGACTCTAGTACAAGTGGGAGACTGAAGGAAATATGCCCTACAGGCAATAATAAAGTTATTATTTATTTCCTTATATCATGATAAATGTTTATTATTCATGCTAGAATTGTATTAACCGGAAACTTAGTACATGTGTGAATAAATAGACAAACAGTGTGTCCCTAGTATGCCTCTACTTGACTAGCTCGTTAATCAAAGATGGTTAAGTTTCCTAGCCATCGACATGTGTTGTCATTTGATGAACGGGATCACATCATTAGAGAATGATGTGATGGACAAGACACATCAGTTAGCTTAGCACTATGATCGTTTAGTTTATTGCTATTGCTTTCTTCATGACTTATACATGTTCCTCAGACTATGAGAATATGCAAGTCCCGAATACCGAAGGAACACCTTGTGTGCTATCAAACATCACAACGTAACTGGGTGATTATAAAGATGCTCTACAGGTGTCTCCGATGGTGTTTGTTGAGTTGGCATAGATCGAGATTAGGATTTGCCACTCCGATTGTCGGAGAGGTATCTCTGGGCCCTCTCGGTAATGCACATCACTATAAGCCTTGCAAGCAATGTGACTAATGAGTTAGTTACGGGATGATGCATTACGGACCGAGTAAAGAGACTTGCCGGTAACGAGATTGAACTAGGTATGAGGATACCGACGATCGGATCTCGGGCAAGTAACATGCCGATGACAAACGGAACAACGTATATTGTTATGCGGTTTGACCGATAAAGATCCTCGTAGAATATGTAGGAGCCAATATGAGCATCCAGGTTCCGCTATTTGTTATTGACTGGAGATGTGTCTCGGTCATGTCTACATAGTTCTCGAAAACCCGTAGGGTCCGCAGGCTTAACGTTCGATGACGATTTGTATTATGAGTTATGTGATTTGATGTACCGAAGGTTGTTCGGAGTCCCAGATGAGATCATGGACATGCCGAGGAGTCTTGAAATGGTCGAGACGTAAAGATCGATATATTGGAAGGCTATATTCGGACATCGGAAAGGTTCCGAGTGATTCGGGTATTTTTCGGAGTACCGGAGAGTTACGCGAATTCGCCGGAGGAAGTAGTTGGCCTTAATGGGCCATATGAGAAAGGAGAGAAGGGTCTCAAGGGGTGGCCGCCCCCCCCCCTTGGGCTGGTCCGAATTGGACTAGGGAGGGGGCGGCGCCCCCCTCTTTCCTTCTCCCTCTCCTCTCGTTCCTTCTTCTCCTACATGGACTAGGAAAGGGGGAAACCTAATCCTACTAGGAGTAGGAATCCCCCCTTTGGGTGCGCCCCTTGAGGCCTCCCCTCCTCCTCCTCCCCTCCTTTATATACGGGGGAGGGGGCACCCCATAGACACATAAGTTGATCTCTTAGCCGTGTGCGGTGCCCCGCTCCATAGATTTCTACCTCGGTCATATTGTCGTAGTGCTTAGGTGAAGCCCTGCGTCGGTAACTTCATCACCACCGTCACCAAGCCGTCGTGCTGGTGAAACTCTCCCTCGGCCTCAGCTGGATCTAGAGTTCGAGGGACATCACCGAGCTGAACGTGTGCAGATCGCGGAGGTGCCGTGCGTTCGGTACTTGATCGGTTGGATCACGAAGACGTTCGACTACATCAACCACGTTACTTAACGCTTCCGCTTTCAGTCTACGAGGGTACGTGGACACACTCTCCCCGCTCATTGCTATGCATCTCCTAGATAGAACTTGCGTTAAGTAAGATCTATCTAGGAGATGCATATAAAAGGTTCTTTCTGAAGATCAAAAAGCAATCACTATACCGCGTTGTTGGATGAAGCGGCCCAGACTGACATTACATGACCGTATTCATGAGACTGGTTCTACTGACGTGCTTTGCACACAGGTGGCTGGCGGGTGTTAGTTTCTCCAACTTTAGTTGAATCAGATTCAATGAACAGGGTTCTTTCTGAAGATCAAAAAGCAATCACTATTCCGCATTGTGGTTTTTGTTGCGTAGGTAAGAACGGATCTTGCTAGAAGCCCAAAGCAGCCACGTAAAACTTGCAACAACAAAGTAGAGGACGTCTAACTTGTTTTTGTAGGGCATGTTGTGATGTGATATGGTCAAGACGTGATTATATACATTGTTGTATGAGATGATCGGGTTTTGTAAGGAAGTTATCGGCAACTGGAAGGAGCCATATGGTTGTCGCTTTATTGTATGAAATGCAATCACCATGTAATTGCTTTACTTTATCACTAAGCGGTAGCGATAGTCGGAGAAGCAATAGTTGGTGAGATGACAACGATGCTACGGTGGAGATCAAGGTGTCAAGCCGGTGACGATGGTGATCATGACGGTGCTTTGGAGATGGAGATCAAAGGCACAAGATGATGATGACCATATCATATCACTTATATTGATTGCATGTGATGTTTATCCTTTATGCATCTTATTTTTCTTAGTACGGCGGTAGCATTATAAGATGATCTCTCACTAAATTTCAAAGTACAAGTTTTCTCCCTGAGTACGCACCATTGCGACAGTTCATCGTGCCGAGACACCACGTGATGATCGGATGTGATAATCTCAATGTTCACATACAATGGGTGCAAGCCAGTTTTGCACACGCAGAATACTCGGGTTAAACTTGACGAGCCTAGCATATGCAGATATGGCCTCGGAACACTGAGACCAAAAGGTCGAGCATGAATCATATAGTAGATATGATCAACATAGTGATGTTCACCATTGAAAACTACTCCATCTCACGTGATGATCGGACATGGTTTAGTTGATATGGATCACGTGATCACTTAGATGATTAGAGGGATGTCTATCTAAGTGGGAGTTCTTAAGTAATATGATTTGTTGAACTTAAATTTATCATGAACTTAGTACTGATAGTATTTGCATATCTATGTTGTAGATCAATTGCTCGCGTATAGCTTCCCCGTTTTATTTATGATATGTTCCTAGAGAAAACTATGTTGAAAGATGTTAGTAGAAATGATGCGGACTAGCTCCGTCATCTGAGGATTATCCTCATTGTTGCACAGAAGAATTTATGTCCTTGATGCACCGCTAGGTGACGGACCTATTGTAGGAGTAGATGCAGACGTTATGAATGTTTGGCAAGCTCGGTATGATGACTACTTGATAGTTTAGTGCGCCATGCACTACAAAAAAATACACTTCCATGATGATACGTGTTTTTCACAGTAGGTCATATTTTCTGTCATGCATGTACATCCATGACAATTTTATGACAGAATCAAGATAGTTATACTTGTGCTGTCGTAGAAGTGTTCCATGACATTACCAAAATTATCATCACGGAAGTGTCCACTTCCATGACGATAAATCGCGCGTCACAGAAGTGTTGTCGTCAAGGGTGACCGACATGTGGCATCCACTGTAACGGAACGCCGTTAAGCTATCGGCTCCGGTTTTGGATCCGATAACCCGTTAATAGCCCCGACCAATGGGGATTTTCCACGTGTAAAATCATCATTGGCTGGAGGGAACACGTGTCGGCTCGCCGTTGGGACAGATGTCATCCACTCATTGGACCCAAAGCGCCTATGATACGTCGACACGTGGCACGGCCCAACAGAGGTCCATTCCTGTGAAAAGGCCGGCCCGTTTGACTTGGTCAAAAGGTGGCGGGTCGGCCCACGGCAAGCCTGTTAACGGCCTGTTCGCATATAGCCTATTTACAGCCCGCTAACCCAGGGCCCGTTTACGGCCTATCCGAATTAGGCCCAGTAGCGTCATCTGGGCCATCCAATATAATTCCATCCCGTTTTAACTTCCGGCCCATGTATGGCCCATGACATCTTTCGGCCCATATGAGGCCCTTAATAACCCTGGCCCATTAACGGCCCGTGGTAAAACTGGCCCGTAATGAACAGTGTATCACTTTATACCCATTAACAACCCATTATTCCGTTGGGCTGTTTCCAGCCCATGTTATCTTTCGGCCTTCTCAGGGCTCAATTATTCTTGGGCGCATTTCCAGCATTCGTTTACTTTCGGCCCGTTACTGTCATTTTCTGCTTGTGGGTCAAATTCAGCCCATGGTTACAGTTGGCCCGTTTGTGGCCCGTTAATACGTTGGGCCGTTTTCATAGCGTCATCAAATACGGCCGATTAACGATGGCCCGTTATGGTCGGCCCATGAATGGACCATTTCAACTCTAGCCCATTTACGGCCATAATATGGCCTGTTATTGGCCCATGTTTGGCCAACCGATCATACGGCCCGTAGAAGGCCCATTGATGATACGGACCGTAGAAGGCCCATTGTGTCAACAGCCCGTATAAGGCCCATGGTTTCTACGCCCCGAAGAAGGCCCATTGTTTCTACGACCCTTAGAAGGTCCATTGTTTCAACGGCCCGTACGAGGCCCATGTTAACTACAGTAAATATGTAGCACATGGTTAATGTGGCCTATAGGTTATTGCAGCCACTAGCGAACCGCGAAAAAAGAACTACACTGACTACAAGAAAACAAATAAACAAGACAATAAGGAAATAAACAGGCAAGCAACTTACGCTAGGCTATCACGGCGATTACACATATTACATCCACTAGGCATCAAAGTTCGCCACCAGTGCAAATATAGGGAACAAAGCAGCATATAAACGCCGCAACAAAACAAGTCCAGAACTGAAACCACTTCAGAAGAGCTCAAGAAACAATATCCTGGGTACCCATAATGCTGGCAAGATGCTTATCAAGCTTATTAACTTTCTCTTGTTTGGTGCTTAAATCCTCCAGCACTTGCTATTACACCAGAAAGTATGCATCTGAATTCTGTAGGGACTTCCTCAGTCCTTCGGCTTCCTATCGCATAACATCTGATCGATGTCTTTCAACTTGAAGTTGAGACTCAAGAAGCCGAACTGATTCAGGCAGCGAGTTCGAAGATCTGGTGCCAGCAGTAGTAGCCAGTAACTCGAACACTATGTCAAGATAGGACTTTGGGGTTGTCTCAGTGTCTTCAATATAGTTTTTATCAGCTTTCTTAGAGACCAACAGGGATGTCTCGCTATCTTGAACCTTATCTGCATTACTTCCTGTACCATTGCATAATGGGGTACTCTTCTCCAATATTTTATCCGCATTCTAAAAGAGAAACAAACAAACACATCATAGGTTTACAATGTAGTATATGAAACTCATTTTGGTAAACCAGTTCAGTAGTAAGGTGGACAGGATAACAACATGAAACAAACATATATCTATGTAGTATGGTCACTGTATGGTCTATATCATTCTAGTTTATGTTGCCAAATCAAGATAGATACCATTCGAATCATATCTATTTAAGACAAAGCAACTTAGACAGAATATAAGTGTGGGAAACTACACAACAATAACAACACTTCTAAGGTGCATGGCATGAGAATATAACTGTTTATTAGGGATGGCAATGGGTAGGGTATGGGCGGGTACAACCTCCTTCTACCCAAACCCATACCCATAGAAACTTTTTATACCCACCCATTTCAATACCCATGGGTATAAACTGACACCCATGCCCATACCCATCGGGTACCCTATACCCAATGGGTATCCATTGGGTACAATATATAGCATTCAAATTCTTAAGAGGTAGAGAAATGACTTCAAAATTCAAGTGATCATGATAGAGTAGTATAGCATGTATGTGGCCTCCTCCAATGGGTGGCCGCTTGGAGGCATCAGGGGAGTATGAGCAGCGGTTGGTGGAAGGCCGACGTAGTGGAAGGCGATGGTGGGAATTGGGGATCGCTGAATCGAGTGTTCGACAAGAGTCTGGTAGCGAAGAGTCGATATTTCATCTTTTTGAGGAGTCACATAGGATGTATGAGGAGTGGCGAGCAGGTGATTATAAGCCTATGAGCTATGACTTGTTTAAGGAATACGAGATTCAGGGTTGGACCATATGAGTTGGATGTTAACCCCACATGTTATAGGAGTTATTTTCATTTATTAATTTTTATTGGGTATCCATTGGGTTACCCATGGGCACAATATCTTACCCATGCCCTACCCATATATTTTGTGGGTATGGGTACCCATTACCCGTGGGTAGAAAATCTCTTCAAGTCTTGCCCATACCCATGGGCAAAACTGCCATCCCTGGTTTATTCAATTGAAACTGAAATCAACATAGAGCAAGTTACAACAGCAAACACGATAAAGAAATAGGTTTAAAACATACCTGTTGCGCCATTGCAGTTTCAATTGCATCCTTCAAATTTGAAATTAGTTGGTATGAGTAAATACAGTGATGCAAGAGCAAAGTAGTATGAACCATAGCTACGGAACCTGACCTAAGAACAATTCTTCTTCTGCTTTAAGCGTTGACTTGGGGTTCGGAGTGGTGGTCCTCGTGCTTTGGGCACTGCAGTTGCCTTACTAACTGCTCATGTTTGGGTGCTCTGTGGTGGAGATGGTGCTATGTCAACGGGAACTGGGTTACTATCTGCTGGGGTTGGGGTTAGAAGGGGTGTAGCTAGTTCTCTGTCCAACTAGGTAAGGGTACAATCTGCGTGAGTCTGGGTTATGTGTGGTGGGGCTGGTTCTTGGGCAAGTACAATCGTGGTTCTATCTCCATCGACAGGTAGCACGATCTTTTCTGAAGACTGTGTTTTTAGTCCCACAGATACTTCCATCACCCCCTCCAATTGAAATGGCTGATAAACAAGAAAATTAATTGAATGTACAGACATTGTAAGATAGACAGGTCCAATGGATAGTAGGGAAGAAAACTGGGCATGAAATAGTTCACATTTATGTTGTCTAACCAAACAGAATAGCAGGACATAATTTCACATATATGATGGCTAATTAAACAGGATAGCATGACACAATTTCACATGTATGATGGCTAACTAAACAGGATAGAATGACATACTTCAAAATATGATGACTATGTAAACAAGATGACATGATATAACTATACGATGTGTCTATTAAAGTGGTTGGCATGCCATAAATCACAAACATGCCGTCAATGGAAACATGATGGCATGATATAATTCACGGATAGAATGACATAATTCAAAATATGATGACTATGTGAAGTGTGAACATGATGAGATGATATAACTATATTATGTCTTTAGAAAATGGGTTGGCATGCCATAATTCAGATACATGATGTCTATGTAAACATCATGGCATGATATAATTCAAATATATGATTTATATACTAAGGAAGTGAGCAGAGGGCAATCGCATATATGATGTGTCAACTAAGGAGATGGCATTCAATATCGTGTATATGATGTAAAAACTAAGCATTGCAATACAACATATGCATGATATGAGTAATATAACCCTGACAAGTTTGAGCATACACCTCAGGGGGATAATAGGACTGGTCATCTGCCTTTGAATCCCCCTCTGAAGAGCTATCTGTAACCAGCAAGATATCTGCTTCACCAGGTAGCATTGTCTACTCTGAAGACCTTGTTTTCACTCCAGATTTCTCCATCACCAATTCAAATGGCTGATGCACAGGAAGAGCAGTTGAATATACAAACATTGTCGACAAAAGCAATGAGAAATACAAAAAAAGGACGACATGATAGAATTCACATATATGACGCTTGGCTAAATAGCATGGCATTGCATAATTCACATATATAATGCCTTGCAACAAGATAGCATTGCATAATTCACATATATAATGTCTTGCAACAAGATGGCATTGCATAATTCACATATATGGTAATTAGACACTAAACAGGTGGCATTCACACAAAGCATGTCTAAACTAAGCAAATGACATAGCAATGCAAGATACCATACGCACGATATGAGCAACATGACCCTGCCAAGTTAGAGCATGCACCTCGGGGGGGGGATAGGACTGGTCATCTGTCTCTGAATCCTCCTCTGAGGAGCTATCTGTAACCAGCAAGACATGCGCTTCATCAGATAGCATTGTCTGCTCTGAAGACCTTGTTTCCACTCCAGATTTTTCCATGATCGTGCCGAATGGCTGATGCATAGGAAGAGTAATTGAATGTACTAAAATTGTTGACAAATTTAACACATAATAAAAAATGATGTCATGATATAATTCACATATAAGATGACTGGCTAACCAGGGTGGCATTGCAAAATTCACATATATGATGCCTGGATAAACAAGATGGCATTGCATGATTCACATATACGATAAAGAAACTAAATAGATGGCATTGACACAAAGCATGTCTAAACTAAGGAGATGACATCTTTGATGTATACAGTAAGCAATGCAAGGCACCATATGCATGATTTTACCAACATCAGCATGCCAAGTTAGAGCAAAGACCTCATGGGGTAAATAGGAGTGGTCTTCTGCTTCTGAATCCCCCTCAGAATAGTTATCTTCCTCTTGATTATGATCCGAAATGGGTGGAGGGGGGCTGCCTTTGCGCCCACGATGGAGCGACGTCTGCATGAAATTCTATTGCCACGCAAGGCTCGTCTCTTTTGCTCTACATGTTCAGTTCCATTGTGTACAATAACTGACATGCATAGGAATAAAACATAGTGAGATTATGTAAGGAGTGCATGCACAAATCCAGAGTGATGGTAGCAAACTGTGGATAGACCCAAAACAAATGATAGCAGGCAGATAATAGCTTTAGTTAAAGAATACAGATAATGGCTCCTTTAATGTTTGTTTGCACCCACCATGAAACTCATAGTAGACACCTGAGATTAACCAGATAGTACTAATTGCTGCCCCAATATGTACCCCACAATCATTTAAAAACTCAAGTTTCAGCATAAGTTTGGACCTGAGTCAGAGTCTAATAGGTGAACACGACGATAAAGTAGCATATCATCATATTAAGCAATGCATAACGTAAGAAGACACGAAAGAATGCGACCTCTCTTGTGGACCCGTGTAGTCCTCAAGTTCATCTGCTCAGTTGATGATGGTAATGCAGTTGTCGTGGCTGCCGGCGGCGGGGAAGAAGATCTGAGGCGGTGAAAGACAGTCTGGAGAGCGGATCCCTGCTGTGGTGAACCCTTCCGTCGTTGGAGCAGCTGAGCTGGGGTGGAACACAGCACCGCAGGAGCAGGACAAACCACACAAGGTTTTCTTTGACACATATCTCTAACAGAAGTAATTGTGTAAGGGCTTGTTTGAATTTGAGGATTCTAACAATGCAGGGATAGGAAATAGACAGGAATAGGATAGAAATGCACGTGCAAAACAGAGAATTTAAAAACACAGGATTTCTGCCAATCTAGGTGTTTGGTTCACAAGAATTGGAAGATCATAGGATGGAAAGAAGCATAGTGAGATTAAGTCAAACCACAAGAAGTGTACAACCTCTTTGGCGAAGCCATGTCGATCTCAGCATGATTGGGTTGGCCGGTGAGGATGCTCCAGCTGACTTGGCTGTGGAGGAGGGGAAGAAGATCTTAGGCGTCTGGAGATGGAGCCCGAGGTACTGCTCCGCTGTGATGGAGGGTTTGGTCATTGGAGCAGCTTCGGTGAGTTGTACGACGCCGAGGCTGAAGTAGGACAAGAGAGACAATGTTAACCTGAGTGGAATTCTAATAGCATCTCCAATAGATGACGTAAAATACATAACCACAAAGTGCTAGATGTATACATCAGTTGCTCATCTCTGAACTTAACTGTCGAAACTGAATTTAACTGTCGAAACTGAACTTAACTGTCGAAACTGAATTTTGCTGTCGAAACTGAATTTTACTGTCGAAACTGAACGCACTAGAGGTGAGGCCACATGTCAGTCGACTGACTTTTTCATCTCTCGTCAGTCGATTTTGCAGCCGTTGGATACGAAATCAAGGGCCTGCAGTTCATCTTCAACCTCCAGCCCCTTGTGCCGCCAGCCAGCACCGGCCAAACAGCTGCCCCCGCCGCCCGCCCCGAAAACACTCCCCACCGCCGGTCCGCCGGTGCCCCAGCCATCCCTGTAGGCCCCCCGTGCCGAGCTTTTTCTCCGGCGATCCCCACGCCACCGGCCCACCACCGCCCCCACCCGAACCCTAAGATAGATAGTGGGGTACCTCTTCGGCGAGCCCCCCTCCCCGCTGCGGCTGGTTCTTCCTTAACTCCGGCGAGCCCCCCACCCCCACCCCCTGAAAATCGACTGACCCAAAAGTCGATTCAGTCGACTGAAGTGTCGCTAAATCGGAGCAGCATCGCAAGCAAGAGCAAGAGTGAGAGAAGCAGCGCGAGCAAGAGCAGACCAGGCAGGGGACCGAGAGCAAGAGCAGAGCAGCAGCGTGAGCGAGAGCTAAAGCAGCAACAGCTCCTACTGATGCGGACATCGCTGACGAGGGAGCGACGCCATGGAGGAAGTGGTCGGCGACGCCGCCGTGGATGGAGCCGCGCCGTGTCAGCTCGGGACCGAGCGCCGATAGCACCGTGAGATTGAATCAAGAAGAAAATGCGGGTATTAGTGTACAACCTCTTTGGTGGCGTCGATTAGGCCGTAGCTTCATCCGAGGAAACAGTGATGATGATGCTCTTCCAGTGGTGCATATGAAGACGGTGGTGTGGGAATGGAGGTGGCGCGAAAGACGAGGGGAACGTCGGGGCAGCTCCTTGGAGGTGGAGGACGGGGTGGCTGAACCGGCGGGACAACCAAATCGATGACAGATCCTCATCCAGTACGGTGGATGAGGGACGTCGAGGTGTTGCTGTGGATGATGTCGTCAGGGAAGAGGCTCCGGCTGGGTGGCGGACGGAGGAGGGTGTGGGGCTTCGCGGGTTTTGCCGACCTCAGTGTACGAATGGGTGGGCGGATGGGATGGGATTGGGGGAACCATGGCTTAGGGACGCGCTTGTTCGAAATGTGGGGTAAGTTACGAAAGTACCCCACCGATTTGAGGCGGTTCTTTCGGTTCAGGGGTAACACAGGCATTTAGCGTGTCGGAATTTCACAGGAGGTGGGAGTTTTCGCGCGTGTTGTAATTTTGGAATAGCAAGGTGCGGGTTGAGATGGAGGGAGTTGTGGGAGCACAACAAGACAAAGATTTATTTTAAATATTTTGGGGTAACAAGGCGCGGGTTGAAGAGGCGGGAATTTTGCAGCACAATAGACAGAGACGCTAGCTTGGAATTTCGGCATAACAAGGCGCGGCTTGAAATTTCGGGAGAACAAGCTTAACGTATAGATATAGATATGTGATGCGAAATCCACCCATCATCTCCAACTAGAATAGTGTGTCCATGCACGGATGCAATGTGGCCAAACAATGTCTGACATCGGTATCTCAAATTCAAACCAGTCTGACATTGTTCAATGTGTATACATTACAACATGCCCGTTTTCCAAACCACACCGCACAGATCTCCGTTATATTCATGCATGCATGGGTTTCAAACATCATGATCTCTTATTCAAATATTTGAATTCAACTTTACATTGATTATGACCTCACCTAGTCTTTTACATCCACACATTGGTCTTCTCTTTATAATTGTACAACTAACTTTCTCTCGTGCATGCATGCACACATACTACCAGTCGGCATTATCCATCGCACACATGCAATCTTTTTCTTCAGGTCGGTCTCCCATGAAGGCACACACACACACATCCCCCTCTCCATCATATCGGACATTCTTTATCTCTCACGTGCATGCACAACGATCGATGTTCCTCTACGTGTGTGTGTGTGTGTAGCTAGGTCTTTCATAGTTTTCCACATAAACTGATCAATCTATATATCTAGTGAGGTCTCACCCTCTTTCCCACGTCCACATCGATCAATCTATACCTCTCTATATATGATTACATATATAGCTAATACACCCACATTAATTATATATCCAACGCCCCCCCTCTCATCATCCATGCCTTCCGCTTCATCTCTCAGACGCACGCACAATGGCGAAGACAGGGGGCAGCAAGGGCCCTGCCCCCCCCCCCAACATCACTATATATCGAGGCTAATATGAATGTGATCATTAGACAATTGCTGGTAAAAGTGGTTTAAGTTGATGAGTTGGCCCTCCTCGTAAAGGATTAGCAATGCTTGGCCCCCTAGCTCATGGGACATTTTTCATGGCTCCGCCACTGCGCGCAACAGCACATGTTCTCGCCTCTCTCTCTAAATATCGATCTCGCAGTTGTGCACTCCTTCATAGTCTCCCTCCACTCGGCCCCTCGCACCATCTTCTAGCCCCCACCGGATTTTGCCACATGTACAATCTAGCAGACTCCATGGTTGAACTTAAGCATAATGCACAAATCTCAAAACAACAGTGGTTCTCCTTTGTTCTAGAATCTTCTGTATCATAACTGCCCAAACTTTTTTTCTAGTTGAATTGCCATTATTTGTTTTTACTTTATGCTTTAGTAGCAAATATGCCCATGCGTTGCAACGGGGAAAAGAATATCCCGACACGACGACACCCTTCTAGTTAAAGAATACATCATGCAACGCTCGAGGATCGGGCTATAGAAATATGGTAGGCATAAAGGAAAATTTTAAACATATGTGAGAATGAGATAAGTACTTTTAAAAGGCATTCAGGAAATAATAAATTTGAAGGTATAATTTCCTAAGAACACTCACGTTGTTGTCATTTTTAGTCTAAAGTTGCTTCTAAGCTAACAATTCTAAATACTAAACAAATTGACATGAAAAATTGACATTAGAATGACATACCAATGACCGGGGCAAGGTGATGCCGAAATTGCCAACATCTGGTTTACATCCACAGGTGGCACGAATCATGTGACACAACCAATAACAACAATAGGAAAAGGAACAATGTCTAGGAGATTGGCGACATCTAGGTGAATATATGGGTGCTAAAAAACATCATCGAGCGCAACGTAGGATTGTAGTAGTCGATGTAGATTAAATGGACAATTTTGTCCTTCAAGATGCACTCTTTGAGATTTTCTTCATTTGAATAGATTTTCCTTGCTGATGCAATCCTGGTGGCGTGTGAATTCGACTGAGGAAGCTCTAATGCGTTGCTGATGATAACAGCAGCTAGATGCTCCAAGACGACGAAGGCGGCATCAAGTTCCAGTGGCGGCTGAGGGCAATGGCTATATGCCTAAGAAAGAAGTATAGGAGGTATACGACAAAAGGCGTGGTTACTGTTATATTGTATTTTAGGAGGAGGTTAGGGTGGCCTATTCGTGTTCATGTATTACATGACAAAAGGTTGTCGCCCCTAGACATTGTTCCTATTACTGTATACTGTAATGGAACTTTGCAATGTACCAGCGAGCGTTCAAGCAAATGATCGATTGATCACACGTGGAGGCCCTAGTGCAACGGTGCACTCGGACAACCGTTGAGCCGTTTGGCCGAGTGTTCGTCAATGGCCACGTCTGTTCCTATTCAACGCGTAGGTCGCTGTCTAGCAACCTAGTTGGTGCATGACCTCCTGCGCGCCTGTTGACAGCATAGGCCGGCCTAGTCTGGTTTTTTGCCACCCCGTTTTGGAAGGTTCTAGAATGCTTCCATGAAGTGCTTTTCTTCTTATTTTTTTGTTATTTCTTATGTTTTTTCATTCTTTCTATATTTCTTGTTTTTCCCTCCCCCTTTTTATTTTCATGTTTTGCTCCATTTACAGAATTTTCATTTTCTTTTTTCAAGTTCATTTTATATTTATTTTAATTTTCTTTCTTTTAGTTTTTCGTGAATATATTTTTTTCAATTCAAGAACATTTTTTCAGATCATGAAAATATTTTGAATTCATGAATATTTTTTATGAAACCATGAACATTTTCAAATTCACGAACTTTTTTCAATTATTGTGAACATTGTTATGAATCTCCGAAAAAAAATTGAGTCAATGAATTTTTTCAAATGGATGCAATTTTTATAAAACTTTGAAAAAAATTATTTAAATTGGCGAATAACCTTAGAATAGTTGAAGTATTTTTGAAACAATTAACATTTTGTTGAAATTCATGAATTTTTTTGTTTGATGAATTTTTTTGAAATGCGTGAACCTTTTTTTATTCACAATAATTTTATTTTGGTGAACATTGTTTTAAAAATTCATGAACATGCTTTGAATTCGCGAAATTTTTGTTCAAATTCACGAGCATTTTCTCATTATCATGAAAATTAGTTTTAATCCATGAACATTTTTTATAAAACAATTTCCAACATTCACATTTTGTTTGGAAATTTTGATTTTTTTTCTAAATTATTTTACAGATGAAAAACAAAAATAGAAAAATGCCTGAGAAAGAAAAAAATAGGGAGGGGGCGTCCCTCCCCGCTTATGGGCTGGCCCAATAGGGGGCGCAGGTCGGCGTACTCAATAGTCTCGAGTTCTTTTTTCTATGCAAGAATTGTGTCCTAAATCAGTTGGTTTATGTGGGGTCACTCTAATAAGGAGACCAAGGTTGGATTCCTTGTAGGCGCTTTTTTTTATTTTTTTTTGTCAGGCTTAAACGGACTAAACTGACGAAGGACGTACAAAAAGGATAATTGGACGAAAAAAGGTGGAGAAACAATATGTCCTTTAATATTAGGTAGCGACAACGCACAATTCCATGAATCATAAAATATATTAAGGGCTTCTTTGATTCAAAGGATTCTCGAAGGAATTTTGGAGGATTCTAATCCTTAGGAATTTTTCCTATCTTGGTTGTTTGATTCGTAGGATTGTAAACCATAGGAATTTTTCCATATGATTCATTTGCACTAGATTTCATAGGAAACGTCCCATCCACTCAAACCTCTACAAAAGAATTTTGCATTTTTCCTATGCACAATCAAACACTCGTACCAGCCTGTAGGATTCAAGACGACATTCCACTCTAATCCCATTTTCTTCCTATTCCCATGTTTTGGAAATCCTACGAATCAAAGAGGCCCTAGGTTTTTTATAAAAACTAATTGATTTTGAATGAGATGAACTATAAGAATTAAACGATGATCTACATCAGGCATATATGACTCAGAGCTTACATGCTACAATGTGGTATTTATTCATAATTTGGTTGCAAAATCTGACGCGTGCAATGCACGTGTACCTTACTAGTACTTTGAGTATGTGCAAAACACAATGGCACGCCACACAGGGTCTCTCTTATACTTCATGAAGCCACGTGACACATGTGGAGGCGTTGTCGCGACATCCTTGTGTGGATTGATCATAGTGATGTGCTGCTGGTTTCAGAAGAATGTACTCGTCCTCCCTGAGCGGCACTGGCGGTACATGCACGAAGCAAATATGTGCACGCACGCCACGCGCGCACTCATTCCCTCGCACGCACACGCAGGTACACGGGTGGACGCAATTTTGTACCAAGATCCACCCCATGTGATAATTTGACGCGTGTAAAGTCCTTCACTTCATTAATGGTCAATTAATACAGCGCATGTAAATTGGGTGGATGTGAGGGCAGAAGAAAGACATGCGCGTAGTACTGCACGCATGCGAGTAGTTAAATCATGGGTTGCTAGTAGTACTTCCATTGGTCTCCTTTGTATTTTGTGACAATTTTTTACAGTAACATAATATTTATGCGTCTGAGCAGTGTAGTGATGTCTACTATACAACCTTCTTCTTGTAGACGTTGTTGGGCCTCCAAGTGCAGAGGTTTGTAGGACAGTAGCAAATTTCCCTCAAGTGGATGACCTAAGGTTTATCAATCTGTGGGAGGCGTATGATGAAGATGGTCTCTCTCAAGCAACCCTGCAACCAAATAACAAAGAGTCTCCTGTGTCCCCAACACACCCAATACAATGGTAAATTGTATATGTGCACTAATTCGGCGAAGAGATGGTGATACAAGTGCAATATGGATGGTAGATAAAGGGTTTTGTAATCTGAAAATATAAAAACAGCAAGGTAACTAATGGTAAAAGTGAGCGTAAACGGTATTGCAATGCGTTGAAACAAGGCCTAGGATTCATACTTTCACTACTGCAAGTTCTCTCAACAATAATAACATAATTGGATCACATAACTATCCCTCAACATGCAACAAAGAGTCACTCCAAAGTCACTAATAGCGGAGAACAAACGAAGAGATTATGGTAGGGTACGAAACCACCTCAAAGTTATTCGTTCAGATCGTTCTATTCAAGAGTTCGTACTATAATAACACCTTAAGACACAAATCAACCAAAACCCTAATGTCACCTAGATACTCCAATGTCACCTCAAGTATCCGTGGGTATGATTATACGATATGCATCACACAATCTCAGATTCATCTATTCAACAACCACAAAGTACTTCAAAGAGTGCCCCAAAGATTCTACCGGAGAGTCAAGACGAAAACGTGTGCCAACCCCTATGCATAGGTTCATGGGCGGAACCTGCAAATTGATCACTAAAACATACATCAAGTGTATCAATAGAATACCCCATTGTCACCACGGGTATCCCACGCAAGACATACATCAAGTGTTCTCAAATCCTTAAAGACTCAATCCAATAAGATAACTTCAAAGGGAAAACTCAATCCCAAGAGAGTAGAGGGGGGAGAAACATCATAAGATCCAACTATAATAACAAAGCTCGCGATACATCAAGATCGTGCCACCTCAAGAACACGAGAGAGAGAGAGAGAGAGATCAAACACATAGCTACTGGTACATACCCTCAGCCCCGAGGGAGAACTACTCCCTCCTCGTCATGGAGACCGCCGGGATGATGAAGATGGCCACCAGAGAAGGATTCCCCCTCCGGCAAGGTGCCGGAACTAGTTTAGATTGGTTTTCGGTGGCTACGAAGGCTTCTGGCGGCGGAACTCCCGATCTATTGTGCTCCCCGATTGTTTTAGGGTATATGGATATATATAGGCGGAAGAAATACGTCAGGGGAGCCACGAGGGGCCCACAAGGGTGGAGGGTGCACCCTAGGGGGGTGGGCGCACCCCCTACCTCGTGGCTCCCTTGTTTCTTTCCTGACGTGCACTCCAAGTCTATCAGGTTGCTTTCCTTCCAAAAATAACTTCTCCAGAAGGTTTCATTCTATTTCGACTCCGTTTGATATTCCTTTTCTTTGAAACACTGGGCTCTGGGTCAATAGGTTAGTCCCAAAAATAATATAAAAGTGGATAATAAATCCCAATAATGTCCAAAGCAGAAGATAATATAGCATGGAGCAATCAAAAATGATAGATACGTTGGAGACGTATCAGCATCCCCAAGCTTAATTCCTGCTCGTCCTCGAGTAGGTAAATGATAAAAACAGAATTTTTGATGCGGAGTGCTACTTGGCATAATTTCAGTGTAATTCTTCTTAATTGTGGTATGAATATTCAGATCCGAAAGATTCAAGATAAAAGTTCATATTGACATAAAAATAATAATACTTCAAGCATACTAACTAAGCAATTATGTCCTCTCAAAATAACATGGCCAAAGAAAGTTCATCCCTACAAAATCATATGGTTTAGTCATGCTCCATTTTCGTCACACAAGAATGATCTCATCATGCACAATCCCGATGACAAGCCAAGCAATTGTTTCATACTTTAGTAATCTCAAACTTTATAAACCTTCACGCAATACATGAGCGTGAGCCATGGATATAGCACTATGGGTGGAATAGAATATGATGATGGGGGTTATGTGGAGAAGACAAAAAGGAGAAAGTCTCACATCAACGAGGCTAATTAATGAGCTATGGACATGCCCATCGATTGATGTTAATGCAAGGAGTAGGGATTGCCATGCAACGGATGCACTAGATCTATAAAGGTATGAAATCTCAACAAAAGAAACTAAGTGGATGTGCATCCAACTTGCTTGCTCACGAAGACCTAGGGCACTTGAGGACGCCCATTGTTGGAATATACAAGCCAAGTTCTATAATGAAAAATTCCCACTAGTATATGAAAGTGACAAAACAAGAGACTCTCTATCATGAGGATTATGGTTCTACTTTGAAGCACAAGTGTGGCAAAGGATAGTAGCATTATCCCTTCTCTCTTTTTTCTCTCATTTTTTGGGTCTTCTCTTTTTTATGGCCTTTCTCTCTCTCTCTTCTTTTCTCACTTGGGACAATGCTCTAAAAAATGATGATCATCACACTTTTATTTATTTACAACTCAATGATTACAACTCGATACTAGAACAAAGTATGACTCTATATGAATGCCTTCGGCGGTGTACCGGGATATGCAATGAACCAAGAGTGACATGTATCAAATAATTATGAACGGTGGCTTTGCCACAAATACTATGTCAACTACATGATCATGCTAAGCAATATGACAATGATGAACGTGTCATGATAAACAGAATGGTGGAAAGTTGCATGGCAATATACCTAGGAATGGCTATGGAAATGCCATAATAGGTAGGTATGGTGGCTGTTTTGAGGAAGATATAAGGAGGTTTATGTGTGAAAGAGCGTATCATATCACGGGGTTTGGATGCACCGGCGAAGTTTGCACCAACTCTCAATGTGAGAAAGGGCAATGCACGGTACCGAAGAGGCTAGCAATGATGGAAGGGTGAGCGTGCGTATAATCCATGGACTCAACATTAGTCATTAAGAACTCACATACTTATTGCAAAAATCTACAAGTCATCAAAAACCAAGCATTACGCGCATGCTCCTACGGGGATAGATTGGTAGGAAAATACCATCGCTCGTCCCCGACCGCCACTCATAAGGAAGACAATCAAATAACACCTCATATTTCAAATTTGTTACACAACGTTTACCATACGTGCATGCTACGGGACTTGCAAACTTCAACACAGGTATTCCTCAAATTCACAACTACTCAACTAGCACAACTTTGATATCACTATCTCCATATCTCAAAACAATCATCAAGCATCAAACTTCTCTTAGTATTCAAAACACTCATAAGAAAGTTTTTACTAATCTTGAATACCTAGCATATTAGGATTATTTAAGCAAATTACCATGCTATTTAAGACTCTCAAAATAATCTAAGTGAATCATGAGAGTTCATCTATTTCTTCAAAATAAAACTACCACCATGCTCTAAAAGATATAAGTGAAGTACTAGAGCAAACAACAAACTACTCCGAAAGATATAAGTGAAGATCAATGAGTAGTTGAATAATTATGCAACTATGTGAAGACTATCTAACATTTAAGAATTTCATATATTGGTATTTTATTCAAACAGAAAGCAAAACAAAATGAAATAAAATGATGCTCCAAGAAAAACACATATCATGTGGCGAATAAAAATATAGCTCCAAGTAAAGTTACCTATGAACGAAGACGAAAGAGGGGATGCCATCCGGGGCATCCCCAAGATTAGGCTCTTGGTTATCCTTGAATATTACCTTGGGGTGCCTTGGTAATCCCCAAGCTTAGGCTCTTGCCACTCCTTATTCCATAGTCCATCGAATCTTTACCCAAAACTTGAAAACTTCACAACACAAAACTTAACAGAAAACTCATAAGCTCCGTTAGTATAAGAAAGAAAATCACCATCATAAGGTACTGTAATGAACTCATTCTAAATTCATATTGGTGTAATATCTACTGTATTACAACTTCTCTATGGTTCATACCCTTCGATACTACTCATAGATTCATCAAAATAAGCAAACAACACGACGAAAACAGAATCTGTCAAAAACAGAACAGTCTGTAGTAATTTGTAGGTTTCGACCACTTATGGAACTAATAAAATTCTAAAATAAATTGGTGGACCTGAGGAATTTATCTATTAATCATATTCAAAAAGAATTAACTAAATAGCACTCTCCAATAAAAAATGGCAGCAAATCTCGTGAGCGCTAAAGTTTCTGTTTTTTACAGCATGAACATAAAGACTTCACCCAAGTCTTCCCAAAGGTTCTACTTGGCACAAACACTAATTAAAACATAAAACCACATGTAAACATAGGATAGATTAATTATTTATTACTAAACAGGAACAAAAAGCAAGGAACAAAAATAAAGTTGGGTTGCCTCCCAACAAGCGCTATCGTTTAACGCCCCTAGCTAGGCATGATGATTTCAATGATGCTCACATAAAAGACTAGAATTGAAACATAAAGAGAGAATCATGAAGAATATGACTAGCACATTTAAGTCTAACCCTCTTCCTATGCATAGGGATTTTGTGAGCAAACAACTTAGGGAACAATAATCAACTAGCATAGGAAGGCAAAACAAGCATAACTTCAAAACTTTAAGAACATAGAGAGGAAACTTGATATTATTGCAATTCCTACAAGCATATATTCCTCCCTCATAATAATTTTCATTAGAATGAATTCAACAATATAACCATCACATAAAGCATTCTTTTCATGATCTACAAGCATAGAATTTTTAATACTCTCTACATAAGCAAAATTCTTCTCAATCGGAATAGTGGGAGTATCATAAGAGACTCGAATACTATAAATTGTTTCCACATTTAAAGAGTAATGTTCAGAAAAAGGGTAATCATAATCATGACAGGTTATATCAATATAATCATCACTACTTTTTATAGCATATGTATCATCACAATAATTATCATAAGTAGCAACTTTGTTCTCATCTTAATCGACTGAAACCTCTTCCAAGATAGTGGAATCATTACTAAATAAAGTCATGACCTCTCCAGATCCACTTTCATCAATATAATCATCATAAATAGGAGGCATGCTTTCATCATAATAAATTTGCTCAACAAAGCTTGGGGGACAAAAAATATCATCTTCATCAAACATAGCTTCCCCAAGCTTGTGGCTTTGCATATCATTAGCATCATGGATATTCAAGGAATTCATACTAACAACATTGCAATCATGCTCCTCATACAAAGATTTAGTGCCAAACATTTTAATGCATTTTTCTTCTAACACTTTGGCACAATTATCGGAATCCTTATTCTCACGGAAGACATTAAAAAGATGAAGTGTATGAGGCAAACTCAATTCCATATTTTTTTTGTACTTTTCTTTTATAAACTAAACTAGTGCTAAAACAAGAAACAAAAAGATTCGATTGCAAGGTCTAAATATATACCTTCAAGCGCTAACCTCCCCGGCAATGGTGCCAGAAAAGATCTTGATGTCTACAACACAACCTTCTTCTTGTAGACGTTGTTGGGCCTCCAAGTGCAGAGGTTTGTAGGACAGTAGCAAATTTCCCTCAAGTGGATGACCTAAGGTTTATCAATCCGTGGGAGGCGTAGGATGAAGATGGTCTCTCTCAAGCAACCCTGCAACCAAATAACAAAGAGTCTCTTGTGTCCCCAACACACCCAATACAATGGTAAATTGTATAGGTGCACTAGTTCGGTGAAGAAATGGTGATACAAGTGCAATATGGATGGTAGATAAAGGTTTTTGTAATCTGAAAATATAAAAACAGCAAGGTAACTAATGGTAAAAGTGAGCGTAAACGGTATTGCAATGCGTTGAAACAAGGCCTAGGGTTCATACTTTCACTATTGCAAGTTCTCTCGACAATAATAACATAATTGGATCACATAACTATCCCTCAACATGCAATAAAGAGTCACTCCAAAGTCACTAATAGCGGAGAACAAACGAAGAGATTATGGTAGGGTACGAAATCACCTCAAAGTTATTCGTTCGGATCGATCTATTCAAGAGTTTGTACTATAATAACACCTTAAGACACAAATCAACCAAAACCCTAATGTCACCTAGATACTCCAATGTCACCTCAAGTATCTGTGGGTATGATTATACAATATGCATCACACAATCTCAGATTCATCTATTCAACCAACACAAAGTACTTCAAAGAGTGCCCCAAAGATTCTACCGAAGAGTCAAGACGAAAACATGTGCCAACCCCTATGCATAGGTTCATGGGCGGAACCCGCAAGTTGATCACCAAAACATACATCAAGTGGATCAATAGAATACCCCATTGTCACCACGGGTATCCCACACAAGACATACATCAAGTGTTCTCAAATCCTTAAAGACTCAATCCCATAAGATAACTTCAAAGGGAAAACTCAATCCATTACAAGAGAGTAGAGGGGGGAGAAACATCATAAGATCCAACTATAATAACAAAGCTCGCGATACATCAAGATCGTGCCACCTCAAGAACACGAGAGAGAGAGAGAGAGAGAGAGAGAGAGAGATCAAACACATATCTACTGGTACATACCCTCAGCCCCGAGGGAGAACTACTCCCTCCTTGTCATGGAGAGCGTCGGGATGATGAAGATGGCCATCGGAGAAGGATTCCCCCTCCGACAGGGTGCCGGAACTGGTCTAGATTGGCTTTCGGCGCCTACTGAGGCTTCTGGCGGCGGAACTCCCCATCTATTGTGCTCCCCGATCGTTTTAGGGTATATGGATATATATATATATATATATATATGCGGAAGAAATATGTCAGGGGAGCCACGAGGGGCCCACGAGGGTGGAGGGCGCACCCCCTTACCTCATGGCTCCCTCGTTTCTTTCCTGACGTGCACTCCAAGTCTATCAGGTTGCTTTCCTTCCAAAAATAACTTCTCCAGAAGGTTTCATTCCATTTCGACTCCGTTTGATATTCCTTTTCTTCGAAACACTAAAATAAGGGAAAAAACAGGAACTGGCACTGGGCTCTGGGTCAATAGGTTAGTCCCAAAAATAATATAAAAGTGGATAATAAAGCCCAATAATGTCCAAAACAGAAGATAATATAGCATGGAGCAATAAAAAATTATAGATACGTTGGAGACGTATCATGTAGTCTACTTGAAATTTATGTTCCACTAAACTCATCGGGAGCCGTTTCGGGCCTCGAAACCAAAAACCATCAATTAATCTTTACCTTGTTCTCATCACATTCGAAAGTACTAGTGCTACAATTAAGTGCAAGCCTGCTCACACCTACCAGTACGTACCAAACCTGAACGTGTTCCCACTATGCAGGTTTTAGTACTAGTGCTAGTACTTAGGTTATAAAAAGGGGAACTACCTAACCGAAAATTACTCTACCTTCCTCCTCATAAGTCCTCCTTCTTCGTCCATCCTTGCCATGGCCGGTGTGCAGAGCTCTAGGTCGAGAACTACTTGTAACAAGGGAGCGGCAACCAAGGCTGCGGAAAAAAGAGAGGGCTCACCGCCACGCAGAGACCTTGAAAGATCTCTCATGGGCAGGCAATGGCTCCCAGGAGCACCCTAGACGCGGAGGCGAACATGCGGCACTGGAGTCGTTATCCCTCAACGGCATGCCCGATCAGCTCAATAAGCACCTCAATAAGCAGAAGGAGTTCATCCACGGCTTGGTGGAGCTACTGAAAGAGAGCCTCGACGACATGCCTGCTGAGCTCAATGAGTAGGGGGAGTTGACCGCCGGCTTGGTGATGCTGCTGAAGAAGAGCATTGCCTCGTAGAAGAAGGCGACCGGCAAAATCTTTCAACTTTAGGAGGACAAGGCGAAGCTCTGCCACGAGCTCGACCTACTGAAGGAGGAGAATGCCGGCTGGAAGAAGCTACATGAGAATAGTAGTTCATCGATGAAGATGTTGCAGGCCCTCGTCATGGAACAGAAGGAGGAGTTGGCGAAACTCCACATCGAGCACCCAGCTATTGTCAAGGTATGTAATGCGGCCGTGGAACAGATGATGAAGGCTCGCGTCGAGAAATCCCGCGTCATGGACACAATGATGAAGATGGCGGAGGAGACGCACAAGGAGATGGAGGTCATGGAGGCGATGAAGAAGCAGTTATGACTCTGCGGCCAACAACCCTTCATGTAGTGAGAGCAGCGCCCCAGACTTGTGTGTGCGTCTTCCTTCTTTTTTGGGGGTGATAATCCTCCTTCTTTTGCTCCTGTGTTTCTTATTTTGCTTCGGTTGTTTGGCCGCACGTGTCACCTTCTCTGCGAGGCATGAATATAACAATGCTAAAAATGAGATGACTAGCAAATTAGATCATTCTTTATCGCCAATAGAATAATGCCTCTTGCTAGTAATATATAATAAGAGTAGAGAGTAGAGGATATGGCACTGGGCTGCCGTGTTTCGTGCTCCTCCATCGTACTCCAGTGGAAAACTTGAGTATACTGCACGGTTCTTTGCTCCTCCTCAGGTCGTCGGCACATTTATATGAGCAGTCAAATCACAAGGCCCCGCCTTCCAACAGTAATGAGCCGTCAAATCATAAAGGCTCTCGCCTCTCGTGAAAAGGACCAAGCTAGACTGCCCCGCCCTCTAGCCTATTAAAAAATGTATACATTTGTACAGTAGTAGTATCGATGGATTGCGCCATGGAGCAAAACTAACAAGATGTTATTAAAGAAAAAAGGTGGTACATATAGAGAGCGTTCGTTGCCAAATTATGCATATACTATATGACACTACCCACTATGAAAGTACTAGTAACATAGACTGGTAACTAGTCTATGCTACTCTCCACTATGACCAGCCAAAGTCGAGGCACGGATACCAACAAGGGCCTGGTTGTGTCTATACTTGGACAACTCACCCGACTGCATGCGCACCAGGCAGACGAAACTCGTGTCGTGTTGGTGCCGTGTGCGGCCCGCACATTAACCAAAACCTCACGCCTCCATCTTAGCCTTCGCGTTTTAAACTTCTCAATATCAAGGCCAAGAAGCAATGTGAAACCTATTATAGAGCCAATCGGATGGTTGAGAACACTACAATTCGTAGCTACGGATGCGTGTGTGAGAGAGGATGAGTGCATGCATGCACCTCTTCTCAGAGTACAACTGTATGTGGGTGGCATCGACCTAGGGAGCAGTGATGGTGCATGCGAGAAGTCCCGAGAGATAGGTGTAATGCTTCTGAAAAAAAGACTAGTCTATAGCTCGCCACGAGGCTATTCCTGTCGAAGGCCAAGCGTAAGATATGTATCCAACGGTGCCAGTTTTTGCTCGTACACAGCAGTAGAAAAAGAACTAGTACCATGGCATATGCTACACCATGGCCGAGAAAACATGCAGACGTTACGCCATCCGGGAATAGTGCCGCACTTCGAAACTAGAACCGTCAATAAATTTTGAGCGTGTCTCGTCACATTCCAAATTACTACTAATACCATGCTATATTTAATTGCAAACCTGTTCACACTGATCACAACCTAAACGGTTTCCCACTTAGGAGTGTATTAGTAGTACTCAGTTATAAATACTACTATGCTAAGATGACTGCACATTCCTCCTCAACTCCTCATCCACAAAAAATAATCAAGTCAATCAAGCCATAGCCAGCGTGAGTTCCGGATCGAGAGATTTCCACCAGGGAGAGGTGAGCATGGAAGAGGAAGCACGAGAGATGTCCTGCCTCGCTGTGAAAGCAGCCGACATGTCTAGCCGCGCAGCAGTAGCAGCACAGAGGTCCCGCCGTGCAGCCGAAGCAGCACGGAGGTCCCGCCACGCCGTCGATGTAGCAGACTGGTCCGGACACACCGCGGAAGCAGCAGAGATGTCCCGCCGTACCGCCGAAGCAGTAGGGAGGTCCCGCCGCGCCACGACGGCCTGGGAAAATTTCTCGCAGGTAGGCGAGGACTCTTACAGGCGCATGCATGCGATAGTCCATAGCCAGATGGATCAGATCTCCGGCTGGGTGAGGATGCAGGACGAGGCTACCGGCGTCATCTGGCAACTAGGGGAGGGCAATGTGAAGCTCCGGGGCGAGCGTGACCTGCTAAGGGAGAAGATCGCCAGAAGGGCGAAGCAGGAGGAGGAGACCGCTGCCTTGTTGTAGAGGATGGGCATCATCATCAAGAAACTTATGGACGAGAATGCCATGCTCCACATCAAGCGCAACAGGCTGGTGGAGGACTCCATGGATGCTGCCAAGCAGCGTATTAAGGATATGAAACTGATAAAAGAGATCATCGCCCGCCGCGAGAACTAGTCTCCGCGACCTGCAGCGCATAAAGAAAGTAGAGATCAGCGAGCCAGATCGTTGTATGCGTCTTCCTTCTTCTTTTGCCCTTGTGTATTTCGGGCGTAACCGCATGTGGCTTTTTAAATTATCTTCCTAGTAATGTAAGACAATTATTATCCATTCTCATCATCCTTATATATATTCATCAGTCTTGCTATAAGTCGCAGTAGATGCTATATAGGTCCGTCAGATCTTACATCATGATCCGTGCAAAATTTTCTTTTTAGATTTTATTTTTTTCTCTCTTAAATCTCAGTCTAGTGAGACATTGCCACGCCACTAAGCAGAGGCTCAGGCGCCATTAATGGAGACCTTGGGAGAGAGGTGGACGGCAGATGGAGGTCAAAGGGCTCGCACGCCTCCCGTACTCAAATAGCTACCCTGCACGGCGCCTCCTAGCTAATAAAAAAGGGGACATGTGAGATGCCTGCTCAAAAATGCAATTAGATATCTAAAAATGCCACTAGTTGTGTATCACTACTCAGTTTTGCCATTAGAAGTTACAACTACTCAAAAAATGCCATCGATCCGTGAGATGCCTGCTCAAAAATGCAATTAGATATCTAAAAAATGCCATCGTTAAGTTAGATGTTTGCTCAGAAATGCCATTAGACATTGTTATTTTCACGTCAAACCCGTTGACCATGTTACATGACAAAAATAAGCCGATTCTCACAATGATAAGTTAATGGTCTCCAGCACAACACACCCCTCAAATAAAACTAAGCACCCTGAAATTCTTTGACAACTAAATTGCTGGCTATATGATGTTGGCCATATATATTGTACGTATATAATGTGAAGAAACGAGTGGTAGTACTATACCAACTAAAAGATGAAATGTACGAAATATAACAAGAAGAAACATAACATAGTTCTGCTGGGGGCTCAGCACAACACACCCCTCAAATAAAACTAAGCACACCTGAAATTAAACTAAGCAACTAATCTGGTAGACACTGCATTAGAACCACCATGAGCAACGACACTGCCACCTTACTCGAACTCCTCATCCACGTCCTCGACTTCGTCCTTGTCCCTCTTCCTCTTGGCCGATACTTCTTTGCTTGAACTGCACACTTGGCTCTTGCTCTTCATCCAACCCTTGTAGATATTGAAACAAAGGTAGCCATCCATTGCAGCATAGTGGATGTGGTCTATATCTAGTACATTCCACTCCCATGCATGATGAAACTTGAATGGAGGTTTCTTCAGTGTACCGTATGAAGGATGAACCATGGCTCCTGCCAGGGTCAGCATTGAAGGCTGATCACGGGAGGGCACCAGCCCTTTCTTCTGGAGGTTGAAGGGGTTTCCTATAATGAGGCCTATCCGATCCAGGACATCCCTATCGTTCCTAAAGTCTACAGCAACGAATTTGACTCGGTCATCCTTGAGGAGATTCTTAAAATCCTAGCACTCAACGTCGGCATGGCATATGTGGTAGACCAAGCATAAGTCATGCACGCAAACCTGGATCACGGTGGGCTTCTTCTTCTCTGCCTCCTTTATACTCTTCTCGCTTCCCAGGACTGTGGTGTACTCAACATCTAGCCCAGCGACCCACTCATCATTTGAGTTTTTGAACATGCGTTTTAAGCGAGCAAGTCATTCTTTGACCTTTGCGGAAGAACGGGTGTAGATGACGTAGAACTCATCACCGATGATGGTTCTAACCTTGTACTCATGCCGATCTTGGAGATTTGGGATGCCATGGATTTGGGAGGAGGGTTAGGATTAGTGGAACTGCCGTAATGTGAAAGAACGAGATGACTAGGAGCGGTTTATCGATTGTAAAAATGTCGAGTGGGGGCGTGCGAATGGCAGGGTAGTGGCTTGCCTGGTGGATAAAATGGATTCATGCACAGTACTATGGGGGCCCAATTAGATGTCATGTCTACTCGACGCCCAATTAAATGGCTTTCGATGTCATGTCAAGCGTCGGGAAAATTAAAGGTGATACGAAGCTTTCCATGCTCCCATGATACGGGCTTCCGAGAGCCCTTGGATCTGAGATCGAATGGTTGCATGGCATGATTCTAGACCTATGGGTGAATATCCTATCCTGGAGGGTTATTCAGCAGATTTTCAGCAACTTAGCATGCGACCGTTCGATCTCAGATCCAAGGGCTGCCAGCAGCCCGTATCATGGTCGCGCCTACCACGACCATCGCCTTGCTCGTGCGGTCGCGCCCTTGGAGATTTAACACGATGCATTAGGCTATCCGATGTTGGCATGTCATACATAGTCATCACTTAGTCACTCATACAACAAGGTTAGCTATAAGGTTGGCTATAAGAGTATTTTTGTTTACTTCTCTCTATCTCTTTCTTCGTAGTATTTATTGCATTTGCCAAGGAGTGACCTCTTCCAATGAAATGGTGCTTAGATGAGGTGCTATGGGCATTAAATGGCTTAGCAACTCAAGTCCCCAATGCATAGGTGCTTAGTTTTTTGTTGCTAAGTTTGCTTCATCTAGGTACACGCACCGTTTCTTCCTGGGTCACCAAACTAGTCTCTCTCTCTTCTTAATTAACTTGCCACATCAGACTTTATGCCTATGTGGCAGGCTTAGCACATGTAGGATAAAGTACAATAGTGGGCTATAAGTCCGCTTTACATGGCATTTTTGCATATGTGGGGGAAAGAGGCAAGGAAAAAGTGGAGGAGTGGTCTCTCAAGCAAGAGCCAACCTCTACATGGTGGAGCATCGGGAGAGGCACCTGTATGGAGGTGGTCAGGAATTGGGAGACTCAAGACGGTCATAGCGACGCAGTTAAAATGATAATGGCAAGTCAAATCATCGGGCCCCACCTGTCCAGCAGTAACTCACTGTCAAATCACACAGCCCTACGTTTGCAGCAGCCTACTCCCTCATCTTATTGCATCTCTGTCGAACCGACTAGGCGGAACTGCCCCGCCTACCGCGCGGGAAAAGCCCCGCCCTCGACTTTTAAATAGTACAATATACTAATTTTGTATCCATGGATTGCGCCATGGAGCAAAGCCTCAAGAAAACGGTGGTACACATGTATGGAGTATACATCATGCACGTCGCATTCGCGTCGCACCCCAGACGGTCGGTCGGTCTGCCACGCCGCTCTTCGAATGGAACGCGCGTCATATTATGTTTGCACACACATGTGGGACCACAATTGAGAACCGACCATAGGCACACTCCCCGGCCCCGCAAGTCGGGTGAGTTAATAAAAGTACATACGTTGGTACCTGGATGATCCCTGGAAGACACAGAAGATCAGTTCATCCATGCATGTGACCAGACTCCAGCAGACACGCCTAGATTGGCTATCGTCTACATATCATGCAGGCTATATTGTACAGGGTTGTAGTTCTGGTGAGAAATCTAAAAAAGGTTTCTTGTCATCTCGCAAAATTAGGTGTCATGTGCTTCAGATCACTGTGAGGGTTAAACAGCGACAACTGAGTTGGGCTAGTCATTGGGGCACATGCACGAAGACTACTCGACTACACATGTTAATTAGTACATCTATCGACAGACCCCTTTTCTACGAGTTTATCTTTAATTTGAGTTTTGATCCTCGTCTAGTTTGTCCGTCGGGATTCATCTTGTCTCCTTTGGGCAATGAGGTTATGATTTCTTGTCATGTGACATTTTTTCGTGTTATATGTTATAATTCGGTGCTTCAGATCTAAATGACGACAACTACGCCTCCGGGGCACGTGCATGAAGACTTCTCGACAGTCATTGCCGAGGTCAAGCCGGCTCCGGCCGGTAGACAAAAGAAAACTAGTACTCCACTATATAGGCAGGAGCCTCCGTGCTTGCTTGCTAGTGTTGCTCTCTTCACACTGTCTCGTCCTCTCCAGATCTAAACACGACAGCGGTGGCCACACTCTCTCTCTCTACTCACCGCTGGTCACAGATCCAGCCGGATCCTCTCCGCCGGGGAAGGTGAGAAGGTGCAACGTTCACGCGGTCGTCCTTGGCGACGGCTCTTACCCACTGCCGACGCATCCCGATCAGCGTGACTTGCCGTTCTCTCCCAAGCATCACTGGCGAGGGAGGGCCTCCCACCCCTTCTTCCTCGCTACCGTAGTGTGGGCAGATCCGGCCTCCCGCCGCCCACCCAGCGACATCCCGGCGACCCTCAGGTATAACTTCCTTCGAAACTGGCCTTGCTCTACTTCTCGAGCTCCTGACGTTGCTGCATTTGTATCTTTTACTATTTCTCAGCCCCCCTCATGTAGATAGGATCGATCGGCTGTTCGAAAACTACCTAATTTTTTACTGTTAAGAGGTAAAACTAGTTCATGCACTCAAATCTAGTAGTACTTGGTTCAAACAAGGAAGAAAGGGGGTGGGGGTGGGGGAAGATTTGTTACCTGAATCTAGGACTTGGTCGAAAGAGGAAATAATGGGGGCGAAAAGTAGCAGAGGCTGGCTATCCAACTAGTCTCTAGGTCTAATAGGGAAATAAAAGGAACACAGTACAACCTCAATATAAACCTGATCTATTGGTTGAAAAAGGAAAGAAAGTGGGGACCGGGGGACAACTCAACAGAGTAAGTCCAGCACTAGATTTGCTAGCCTCACACAGTATAAGGTGGCTATATACCGAACAAAAATGGGACCAATCTAGATATCCTCTTCTGATGTTTGTTGCCCCAAGCCGCTCTTATGTAATGCCACTGGTAAAATGTAGCAGTCGCACTATTAAAAGTAAGGACACATTAAACCAATGTTGTTTTCAATGTAATGCCTCCAGTAATATGAATCAATGGCACTCTTTTCATGTCATGCTAAATTTCCCATTAAGATAAGTTGCTTCTTTTCGTTAGAGTTGCAACTATCCTGGTCCGCCTACTCTCCAGGAGCTTCACGACCAACCTTGATGTTGCTCAATTTTATTGCAACTTGTCAGATTTCGGGTTCCGGCAGACCCTTCAGGTTCGAACTCTGGGGTGCACGCAGAGATCTTTCCCCTACCGACTCACGCTTCTATGGCTCGCAAGAAATCTAGGCTAGAAAGAAGAACACACAAGGGACACGAGGTTTATACTGGTTCGGGCCACCAATGTGGTGTAATACCCTACTCCAGTGTGTGGTGTAGTGGATTGCCTCAGGGGCTGATGATGAACAATACAGGGGGGAGGACGGCCTCGCGAGAGGTGTTCTTGAGCTAGTGCAGTATGTTCTACTTGGTCTGGACCTTTCTCTCTTTCTTTCTCTCTGGACCTCTCTCTTCTTCTCCCCCCCTTGGACCTCTCTCTTCTTCCGGGGGCTAGTCCTATTTATAGAGGCCCTGGTCCTCTTCCCAAAAAAATGAGCAGGAAGGGCGCCAACAATTGGCCATTTTGAAGGGGAACATCTAGTACAAGTTATCCTGACCAAAGGTGGTCTTCGGCTGCCAAAAGCACTGGTGATGAGGCCGTCTTGGGCTCCACGGTGACCTCCGTCCTACCGCTCTGCTGGTCTTGGTCTCGTTGCACCGGAATGGTAACCTTTGCCCAATGCCTTGGCCTGTGCTTGCTCCCTTTGCACTGAAGGGGAAACAAGGACACTACGCAGGCCGGCGCCCGCCTGGCGCCCGCCTAATCTATCGTCATGGCTTGCGTCACGGGCTCCTTGCGAGGCACCCCTACCTTGATCTCTCCGCCTCCTCATGAGCCTGCCCGATGAGGCTGCTCCTGAGGAAGCCTCCTGACGTCCGCCCCGCAAGGCTTGGCCCCTTGCGAGGGTCTTGAGCTTGACCTGATGAAGCTGTGTTGCACTGGGCCCCCACTCGAGCCACGCCGTAGGCCGCAGGCAGGCAAGTCTGGGGACCCCGTTCCCAGAACGCCGACAGTAGCCCCCGGGCCCAAGGCGCGCCCGGGCTTGGCTTAGCAGAGAAGCTAAGGGGCAAGCGCGAAGCGCCGCGGGCCCCAATAGCCTGCGGCCTTGGGCGCCGCGTGGCGATTGATTGGACGTGGGCGTCCGCGCTTCCCCACGACGCCTTGGCAACCGCTCGACTTGTCAAGTCCCTGCATGAAAATGGGTCATGATTACCTGCGATCATGGTGGCCGGCGGTTGGCCTTCTCCGGCTATAAGTACGGGGCCGCGTGAGCCTCGTTAGCTTATCCCTTCCTGCTACTCCTTTCCTTCTCCTTCCTCGTCCTTGCTTCTCCTTACGCCAATGGCACCAATCCGCCGGTTTTCTGCAGAACAGAAAGGAAAGGCCCCCCGAGAAGGTCCTGATCCTCTTTCGCCAAAGAAACGGCTAGTCCCCTGCCGCCGAGATGAAGGTGCTTGGCAGGAGGCGCCGAGGCCCTGGTACGAGCGGTCGCCGCCTGGGTTTCCACTGCCCTTGTATGCCTGAATCAAGGGACCTGGGGAAGAGGGCGTCGAGCGACACCGACGGTGCCGCCGCCGATGCCGGCGAGTCACGGAGGTGCGCGTAGTTATTCCTTGAGTCCACGCTGAGGGCTCCTCCTGTGAGCTCGTGCTTCACGCCGCCATGCCCCCAAGCTCTTGGATCCACCTTCCTCCCTCCTTCGCCTTCGAGATGCCGCCGAGCGGGTCTCTGGAGCTCTGGCTGCAGCACGCCGACTGCAGCACCTTCGCGACCGGAGCGGAGGTCGCGGTCATCGCTCCGGGCAAGGTCTATATGACCCGGGGCTGGGGTGAGATCGCCCGGGTCTGCCGCACGGAGGGTGCCCTTGTAATTCATCTTGAATACGATGGCGCCTCCCTGATGTTCTTCAAGGTCTTCGATGCTGAAGGACGCCGGTTGGAGTGCTGCCCCAAGGAAAGCGGCAGGGGCATCGGACTGGCGAGGACCTGGCCTGCCCATCGGCCCTCCAGCAGCTCTTCAGGCGGCAGCGGAGGAGCTGGGGAATCCAGCGGCTCCCCCGAGCTTCTCGTGACTCCGGAGACGAGCGACGACAGCTACGAGCCTCCGAGCTCGCGCCGTGCTCGAAGTAGGGCAACTGCATCAGGCCGCCGACACCACTGATCTGGGTGGGGTTGGCGCCGGCGCCGGGCAGTCCACTGTTGATGATGGCGTCGCTTGAGGAGGCGCGGGCAATTAGCATTCCTTAGTATTAGCACCTCTTGTTCCCTACGAGGAATCGAAGCAACACCCCGCGGGGGTATGTAAGGCGCCTGACATGTCTTTTGCGAACATTATATCCCTAATATGAATCGATGCGAGATGCTTGTCCTGTCTCGGCTCGGCTCCCCCTTTCTATCCTCGCGAGGACTTAGCGCTCTACCCTAACAGGTCCCAGTCCCCAGGCAGGCTTCAGTCGTCGCTGGTATGCCAGGTCGCGATGTCGTGGTCAAGGCCAGGAGGTGAGCGGCCCGAGGTCCGGTAAGAGCCCCTGAGTCACGATGCTCGGGAGGTCCCCTTTAGCGCTTGAGCAGCCCTCGTTGGGCGAGAAAGGAAGGCAACGTCGCCGTGACAGAGCTGCACTAGGCGAGGGTTTAGTGCTGCATTGGTCCAACTCCTGTAAGGGCATGACTTATCTTTTGAGTTTGGGGTAGCTCATCGACGGGGCGCCCGGCCCGAGTGGCGGTAGTTGAGGTGCTGCTGGGTTTGGTCCTCGCGAGCTTCTTCCCACTTCCCCACATTTTCCTTCATTCTCTACGTCCTCAGGTCCTGGCCCTCGAGCGAGCTCAGCCGCCACTGGTATGACAGGTCGCGATGCCGTGGGTCGAGGCCAGGGGGTGAGGGCTGGAGAGCCAGTAGGAGCCCATGAGTCGCGATGCTCAGGCGCCCCCCTTTTAACATGCAAGCGGTCCATGCCGGAGAGAGGGAGAGATAGCTCGCGACGTCCCCAATGTTGCTCCTAGAGTGGGTCCTGCATACCAATCACAAGGAGAGACAAGACCTGTCGCTACGGTCGCCAGCCAACCATTGGTCGCTCCGAGGGAGTGATTGGGGCACTGAGGGCCTGGTGAGGTGGCGCCTTGCAGGGCTGCCGCGGCTAGAGCTCGGCCACTCAGATTTATCGGTGTTGCAGGGGCGGACCCGTACGCAGACGTCGTGCCAGTGCGAGCGGCTCCATGGGTAGGTGTCAATCGAGCAGGCGATTAGGTCAGGTATGTTAAGTACGAAGGAGCAGATTCATTTCAGGTAGATGCGGGAAAAGCAAACGCCGCTGGGCCAGGCCCGGGCAGTTTGGGGATGATGCAGCCTGAGGGGCGCCCCCAACAAGGTAAGTAAAGTGCGTAAGTAAAACGGATACGTGCCGCAGGGACGGACCCACGCGACCTGGGAAAGATGCAGCCCTGTGGGCTCTCCCAGCTAAAAATGGAACTTGAAAGATGTCACCTGATGTCGTTGAAGATGAAGAGGTGCCGCAAAAGTGGGCGACGCGCGGTGAAGACGTCGACCCTCATGAGCCCCCAGGCCCGGGAGGCTCCGGGGGCACGGGTAGGTCTTCGAGGGCCATCTCCGCCTCCGACAGGACCGCATAATGCCTGACCTCCTGAGCCTCCAGAATGCTCCTTAGCAGGCGCTGATGAGCGGCGACCGCGTTCGGCAGGCCGAAAGGCATGCGAACGTAGCTGTGAGGCGCTCCTGAGACGCGGCTCGGTTGAGCCCTGGCACGTCGATGCAGACGCGCAGCCCACCATCCTCGCCTGGATGTGGGGCCACGGAGGGCAAGCGGCGGCTGCCGCGCATGACTCTCGACTCCTGTAGCTCCTGGGTGTTTCCTGGGATGAACTCCTGAGGGTTTGGTCTTCCTTGCCTCGTACCTTCCTGAGGGAAACGTGCCTGGAAGCACCCCTTCAAGTGGTGCCCGAGCGCCTCCCTCGTGACCTTGGCAAAGTCGGTGGCTCTCCAAGAAAGAGCCCCCGAGCCTTGCCTGAGGAGGGCGCCGGGCGCGCTTTCCTATGCGACAGAGGGTGGCGCTCCCTGAACGGGGGCGAATCCTGACGCAATGCCTCCGGAGGCGCCTACCTCCTTATGGCTTGGGTCAGGCGAAGCCTTCTTCTTCTTAAGGGTCACCTCGGGAAGTCTTCCGCTCTTGTGATCTGGGTCTTCGATTGCTGCGGCTTGGAATGCACGCTCAAGTGAACACACCACGTCCCTTTCCTCACAGGGTACGGTGATGACTCCACCGCTTCCTGGCATCTTGAGAACATTGTAGCCATGGTGAGTCACTGCCATGAACTTGGCTAGGGCTGGGTACCCGAGGATGGCGTTGTATGGCAGGCGAATGTGGGCGACGTCGAAGTCAATGATCTCGGTGCAGTAGTTGTTGCACTGCCCGAAGGTGACTAGCAGGCGAACTTGCCCTATCGAAACGGTGGAACCATCAGTGACTCCTGAGAAAGGCCTGGTCGGCTGGAGCTGATCATACGGCACTTGGAGATTGTCGAACGTCTCGACGGACAGGACGTTGTGTCCTGCTCCGCCATCCACGAGGGTCTTGGTGACCTGCACATTGCTGATGAATGGGAAGCAAAGCATCGGGAGAACTCCGGCCGTTGCCGCGCACTTGAGCTGATCCGCTGAGCTGAACGTGATGGCGCATGCAGACCACCTGAGAGGGCGCGTGGCCTCAAGCTTGGGGAGGACTGCATTCTCCTTGTGAGCAAACTGCTTGAAGATGCGCTGTGATGCTGGGGCCTGGGCGCCACCCAAGATGCAAGCGATTGCGCGCGGCTCCTGGAAGCCCCCAGCCCCCTCGTCTTGATGTTGGTCCTCGTTCCTTCTTGGTGGTGGAGGTAGAGGAGGGAGGCGTGCGTTGCCGTGCGGGCGATCCTCACGAGGCTGATCCCTCCAGCCTTCCTCGCGAGGCTGGTCCTGCCAACGATCCTCGCGAGGTCGGTCATGCCACCCTTGGCGAGGGTCACGGTCTTCCCATCGTCCTCCACCTCGTCCTCCTCCTCGGCCATAGCCCCTGTCGTTGCGCTCGGGGCCTCGGCCGATACGCCCATCTCGCACGGCCCTAAGCTCTTGGCATTCGTTGGTGTTGTGGGTGTGGAGGTCGTGGTACACGCAGTATCGGCTGCCCTTGGATGACTCAGGCTGATCCCTGCCTCGCTTGGTGTCTGGCTCCGCTACGAGCACGGCAGCTCCCTTACGCTTCGCGTCCTTGGCCTTGGGCTTTTTCTCTTCTGGGTCGGCAGCCAGGAGCTCGAGGAGGGAGAGGCGTCCTTCCTCAGCCCTGGCACACTTGGTCGCTAAGTTGAACAGCTCCAGGGATGTGCACATGTCTTCATGGATTGCCAGCTCCTCCTTCATCTTGATGTCGCGCACACCGTCGGACAAGGCTGAGATAATGGCTTCCTCAGTCACCCTGGGGATCCTGACGCGAGCGTTGTTGAAGCGCTGGATGTATTTCTGCAGGGTTTCCCTTGGCTGTTGCTTGATGTGGCGTAGGTCGCTTATGGCCGGGGCCGGTCGTGAGTGCCCTGGAAGTTGACGATGAAGCAAGTGCGCATCTCGTCCCAGGAGGAGATCGTGCTGGGAGCCAGGTTCAAGAGCCAGGTGCGGGCGCCGTCCTTGAGCGCCATGGGAAACCAGTTCGCCATGACCTTTTCGTCTCCGTTGGCGGCTTTGATGCCCAGCTCGTAGAGCTGCAGGAATTCCACGGGGTCCGCCTGCCATCATAGCAAGGGGGCAGATCAGGCTTGAACTTGCCTGGCCATGTGACGCCGCGTAGCTCGGGGGTGAAGGCACGGCAGCCTGCTGTGGCCACCGGCGCCCTTTGCTGGTGCTGGGCCTGCTCCTGGTGATTACCACGCGCCGCCGCTTGGAGCAGCGCGGGGTCTCGGCGTGGAGGCGCAGGGACGCGATCTTGGCACGCCGGTGCTGGGAGCGTGCGAGAACCTTCTTGGGGACGAGGGATCTCTTGGCAGCTCCCTTCTTGCCGCACAGGCGCCGGACATGGAGGGTCTCGCCCTGGGGCTGCGCGCCTTGGAGCCAGGGCGCCTTCTTGGGGAGGAGTTGGTGGAGGCGCCTCGTGATCCTCACCCCCTGCACGGAATGGAGGGCGAGGCAGCGAGAGGGACAGCAAAGGAGAGCCCCCTGCAGCGCTGACAAGCTCGGTGATGCGGGCGAGCCAGTCCTCGTAGAGGTCATCGACGGGGCAGTAGTGCAGGAGCTCTCTTGCCAGGAGCAGCGCGGCATGCGCGTTCGTGGGGGCGCGACGGGCGTGGGACGATGAACCGGCTAGAGTTAGCGACGGGGTTGCGGTGCGGCCCTCCCGCCGCACCGAAGGATGCTGGGACAAGGCCTGCTGCTCGTTCCCCACCGGACCGGTGGCGGCGTTAGCGGCAGGTGACGGGGAACGACGAGGGCGTCCGCCGATGGGCGCCGTCTGGGCGAGGCGGGTGGCGAGAGCAGCCCGGCGCTGGGCGCGAGCCCGACGAGCGTCAGCCATGGACACGAGGGAAGATCACACGCGAACAGCAGAAGAAAGATTCTGGCGCACCCCTATCTGGCGTGCCAAATGTCGGATTTCGGGTTCCGGCAGACCCTTAAGGTTCAAACTCTGGGGTGCGTGCGGAGATCTTTCCCCTACCGACTCGCGCTTCTATGGCTCGCAAGAAATCTAGGCTAGAAAGAAGAACACACAAGGGACACGAGGTTTATACTGGTTCGGGCC